>NW_021836900.1:20000-33559 GCF_006345805.1 Octopus sinensis | reverse complement strand
AGGATGGAGGAGGAGGAAGGAGGAGGATGGAAGAAGGAGGGCAGAAGAAGAAGGAGGAGGAGGAAGAAGGAGGAGGAGAAGGGGAAGGAGGAGGAGAAGGAGAAGAAGAAGAAGGAGAAGAAGAAGAAGAAGAAGAAGAAGGAAGAAGAAGAAGAAAAGAAGAAGAGAGAAAGAGAAAAGAAGAAAGAAGAAGAAGAAGAAAGAAGAAGAAGAAGAAGAAAGAAGAAGAAGAAGAAGAAGACTTTTAATGTGTAAACTAAAATGGCTGATCCGCCATTTTCCTTGTTTCCTTTATATACAAGGCCATGAGGAAAAAGGAAATTTAGTTTACATCTCTTCAATTATTTGTAATTGTCTTTTTTTTTCTTATATTTCTTTTGCTTTCTTTTGCTTCTTATTTATCAAATTGCACTGTTATGATATCGTCCAAAGTTTCGCTTTACAAATTTACGGATGTATTTAGATATAATATATTTCGTCTAATCTTTTATTTATGTAGAAGAAAGAGTGATAATCAAAATACTATTTCCGTTCTGCGCAAAGAGCAGAATGAAAAACTCAAGCAACTAGTGATAATGTATGTTTCCATTACAAGTCAAACTAAATTACTTTACAACCTAAAACAACGTTTAGTACATCTGTATAGGAACGGTAAATTTGTAATTGATGATTTAATTCCTGTAGAGGTATCAAAATGTCCAGGTGGCTTCGGATAAGAAATGAGATTATAGCCCGAATTTTTCAACAGTTCACATCACGAAGACCAACATAATTTTCTAATTTACTCGAAAAAATAGCTGGTTCTAATTTAGGGAAAAAGCAAAAAATTCTCATGGATGGATCGTTAATTGACTGGTACCTTATTTAATCGACCAAAAAGATGAAAGGTAAGGATGATCTCAAGGGAATTTGAACTTAAAACGTAAAGAACTGAGAAAATGCCACCAGGTACTTTGATGTTCTAAGAATTCTGAAAGTTTATATTGAGTTAAGATATTTATTTCTGATTCAAGCACAGTGTCAGCAAATTTGAGTGGAGAGTATTAGTCAAATTCGTTGACTACAGTACTAGACAGGCACATTGTTTTGTCAAGCTCAAAAGGATAAAAAGTAATGTGTAAACTCAGAATATAAAGAATCGGAGGATGAGCTCGAAAAAATGAAAAACTAAAGTTGATTTGGGTAGAATAGGATCTTAGAAAGTAAAGAACCAAAGAAAATACAACAACATATCGATTCTTCTAATCCTCAACTATCATATTGTCTTAGAATATTTATTTCTGTTATTTGTACCAGGCCACAAATTTGGCAATGCTGATTTTAACAGATTTAATCTTCGCCATTTGATGTCAAAATAATTACATAAAAAGTGAATTCCTAATATTTATTGCGGAATTCTACCATTTCGTTGTTCTTTTTATTTGTTTTTCTTTTCAGTTTTATCTTTTATTTTGTATTCCTTTCAGTTATTAAACTTTGGCCATGATTGGGGGCCGCCTTGAAAGGATTTTTACTCGAACAAGTCAACCCCACTATTTATTTTTCGGTCTGGAACTTATCGTATCGGTCACGTTTGCCAAACTGCTATGTTATGGCGACCTAGAAAAACCGGACAGCAAATAGAGACTCGGACATTGCTTAGAAAATATCTTACATTTTTAACCTCGTATATAGTACGCACTTGGGATTTTGACCTTTAAATTTTGAGGGGGAAAATGTGGATTATACTCGAGGATTTACGGTACTACAAATGATGATAAAAATTTGTGAGACGTTCTTCAGATTTAAATAATGATGAACAAAACAGATTCCTTTCCTATACAACCTTGCTACCAGGCAGGTAGTCAGTCAAAATGTATTCTAAACTAAAAAGACAAAGAGACAGACATACGTACATACATTCATACATATATAGATACATACATACGTACATACATAAATCCATACATACATACTATATTTCTCCTATAGTAATGGATGTATATGTATTTGGGAAACTCCGGACAACCGAATACGTGAAAGGTAAATTGAGAAATACACACGCATATAAACATACATATGCACAAACACACACACACACACACACACACACACACAGAGGCAAACACCTACATTTACACACACATACGCAAGCTATTAGATACACACATTCTTCAGACTACGCAGCCACATATACAAACAAACGTATGTAATAAAATTCCAATATTGATATATGAGTCTGAAAGTTCTTTTAAATGCCTTCCCTAACGAAAAATTCCTAAGATAAATTCCGAATATATTTCTAAGTAATTTATATCAAATGAGGATATTATCATTTGATATCGTGCTGGAGTGTTTTGTTTACATTTCCATAAATCATTTTATAAAATAGACTGGTAGTTTGCGACTTCTACATGTTTATCGAACGTGAATAAACATTTCTCTTATCATATTATCTGATATTTCTTAGAGATAGGGCCGCTCATTTGTTTATAAAGGAGAAATATATGAAAAGAGTGAAGATAAGTAAAACACTTCTTTAATGTTCGTTTTACATACATATACATATATATATATATATATATATATATATATATTATATATATATATATATATATATATATATATATATATGTATGTATCTATGTATCTATGTATCTATGTATATATACATACATACATACATATTATATATATATATATATATATATATATATAATATATATATGTGTGTGTGTGTGTTGTGTGTGTGCATATATATATATACACACACATATAAGTATGTATTTGGATTTATATATATATATATATATATATATGCTGAAATATATATGCATATATATACATATATATGTATATATGTATGTGCATGGATGGATGGATGGAGGGAGGGAGGGAGGGAGGGAGGGAAGGATGCATGTGTATGAATATATCGCTGTATATGTGTGTGTGCATATTATAAGTGTGTATTGTATATATATTTGTATGTGTGTGTATGTGTATGTGTGAGTGTGTGTACGCGTGTATATGTATGTGTGTGTGCGCAGGTATGTATATGCGTACATTTGTCAAGCTGAGTTCCAAAGTTTGTTTAAAGTTACTTTAATTTGTTCTATTACTTCGAAACCTTTTTCAAGAGTAAATTTTCTTTTGTTTTACAGTTATTCATGTGTGTACAATATTTCATTTATGACTAAATAAAATGAAAAAAAGTATTTCCTTTGTAACTCATACTGAGCGTAAATTATATTAGTGTCTTATCATACACTAATAATTTATATTTTTATCTTATCGTACATCATACCACAACTTATTTGTCTCCCTTGTGCACTATAATACATACATGCATGTGGTGTGTGTGTGTGTGTGTGTGTGTGTGTGTGTGCGTGCGCGCGCGTAAGTTGTCTAAGAATCCATAAGTCAGGTTAAAGATGCACTAGAATGTACAGGTAAGATTGCTAAGATCAGCTGTGATGGATATATAAGTCTGTACATTTCGGATAATATATACTCTTTACTGTTTTTTTTACTCTTTTATTTGTTTCAGTCATTTGACTGCAGCCATGCTGGGGCACCGCCTTTAGTCGAGCAAATCCACCCAAGGACTTATTCTTTATAAGCCTAGTACTTATTCAATCGGTTCTCGTTTTGCCGAACCGCGAAGTTACGGGGATGTAAACACACCAGCATCGGTTGTCAAGCGATGTTTGATGGGGGACAAACACAGACACACAAACATATACACACACTTCCGTCTACTAAATTCACTCACAAGGCTTTGGTTGGCCCGAGGCTATAGTAGAAGACACTTGCCCAAGGTGCCATGCAGTGGGACTGAACTCGGAACCATGTGGTTGGTAAGCAAGCTACTTACCACACAGCCAATCCATATATATATATATCTTTTATTTCTTTCATGGGTTTCAGTCAGAGGCTGAGGCCATGCTGGTGCACCGCCTTTACTGCATCCGGGGATTTTTCCAGCATTACGTCTGGTGAAATAGCGAATTGGACGTTGCCGCTCTTCTTTGTACTTCCTGTCCCGATATGGGTTCATCCGGTATTGCAAATAAAATCTATCAAACCCATTTTTTGAAGACTTCCATGTCAATACCTTGCAGATACCTGATTATCCGTAGTAGGGCATTAAAAAGTTTAGGTCCGTTGAATCCCAAGCTATTAAATTATTGGGTTCGTATCCTTGATGGAGACGATGGGATATTTGGTACTGTGTAGTGTCCTTTAGTGCTGTCCAGTTTGGTACTATGCAGTGCCGTAGATTACGATTCCGAAATTAGGAGCTAGACTTTCCATTATTTTCCATATGTATAGCACTACATATCTCCCACGTCTCCTCTCCAGGGTGTAGAATCCCTGTTCCTTCAGCCTTTCCCAGTAGCCCATGTGTTTTACTGGGTCTATCTTCTTTGTGTAGTGGCGTTGGATCACCTCTAGTTCCGCAATAAGTTTAACACACTGTAGGGACCACAGTTGGGATCAGTAATCTAGATGACTGAGGATAAAGGTTCTCCAAAGCAGAAGCATTGTGTTTCTGCTCCTGGTCCTGAAGGATCTAAGGATCCAACGTGCCACCCACCTGCATAGTGTTGCCATCTGAGAAATGTGCACATGGAAAGTTGCGTCGTTGCTCATTGGATTTCCAGGTCACGTACCGACTCTAAATCTGGGATTACATTGCCTACTGGTCCCGTGTACTTCAACTGTAGTTTGTGGACTGATAGAAGAGTGCTTGAAATTTTTTGCCATTGAACAGCATATTATTCTCACCAGCCCATTAATATATTGCGTTCAGGTCATTCTGCAGTCTTAGGATGTCAGTGGGATCCTTCACTGCCTACGATACTTTTGTATCATAAGCATAGCTGGTGAGTGTGGCTGACTCTATGGCTGAGGACATGTCCGAGTGAGCAACCACAAACTTCCCCCTCCCACCAAATTATTGACCTTGTGCCAAAATTTCAAACCATTATTAATGATGAAGGTGTGAGCTGGCAGAATCGTTAACACGCCGGTCAAAATGATTAGCGGCATTTCGTCCGTCTTTACATTCTGAGTTCAAATTCCGCTAAGATTGACTTCGCTTTTCATCCTTTCAGGGTCAATAAAATAAGTACCAGTTGATTACTGGAATCAACGTAATCGACTTACTCTTTCCACGAAATTGCTGGCCTTGTGCCAAAATTTGAAACCAATAGTATCTAATGTTGTTCATTCCTATATAGAATATGAATATTTGATAATACATTGTCGCATTTATTTTGCTTATATAATTGATCTATTTATATAATGTTTACTAAATCGAGGTTTGCCAATAGGCAACATTTAGTGCAAATAAGCTTCATTCACTACAACTATCCATGCATATAATGACCCAGCAAATGAACTGAAGGTTTCGCTGATCAAATGCAACCTAGGGTGATGAGCTAATTCCATCGGCGTCCAAATAAATTAATGCTTATGTAGTAATACCAGCCAAATCTTCAAATCACAGCACTTTCACCTTGTTCTAATGAATGAAAATGGAATATGTTAATCCAACGTGACCGAAACTCGAGCCCTAATTGTCTATGTATTGTTAGTTGACACGCATTCAGCGCCAGCAATGTAGGTGTTTCTAACACCTCAGTCGTCATATATATATATATATATATATATATATATATATGTATGTATGTATGTATGTATATATATATATGTATTATATATATATATATATATATATATATATATATATATATATATATATATATATATATATATATATATATGGATGGAAGTTAGTGCATGCATATGTATGTATAAAAAAACTGTGGTTTTAAATGTAAGGAATAGATATTTTAGAAATACCATCCAAATCTCTGCCGATCTCTCTCTCTCTCTCTCTCTTTATCTCTCTCTCTCTCTCTCTCTCTCTTTATCTCTCTCTCTCTCTCTCTCTCTCCAGTTTCACCTTACTCACCTTCTTAAAAGATTTAATTCCACGTAGATCAGCGACTGACAGAAAAAATACAATAGATGTTCATGAATAGAACACTTTTTTTTTCAGCTTGATAGCGCTGTCCTGAGGTTAAAGAACACCGACCATTTGGTTCTGCTTGATAAGCAGGATCAATACACAATCAATCTATGATATATTTGATCAAATAGTGAATTGAAGTTCGCCAACAAACTGTTAGAGTACTTGGCCTTAGATCAGAGTCTTCCATTAATCCGTGCTAGTATTCTGGTTGTATTTGTGTTACGAAGTGTTTCTTACTTATGATTACTGGTGCGCGGCAGATTATTCAGTACTTCACGTAGGAATCGATTCACGTAGAATCGATTCAACTATGAAATGATCGTTCATTCATGACACTGATCTTTAATATTGTTCTGCTGGTTAACAAGTGTTTGGGTGTTACACCACGAACTATGTTGACTATGGAGCAAAATTGAAGACACAAATCCAAAGTATTTTGAAAAATTATAGGCGCAGGAGTGGCTGTGTGGTAAGTAGCTTGCTTGCAAACCACATGGTTCCGGGTTCAGTCCCACTTCGTGGCAACTTGAGCGAGTGTCTTCTACTATAGCCTCGGGCCGATCAAAGCCTTGTGAGTGGATTTGGTAGACGGAAAGAAGCCCGTCGTATATATATATATATATATATATATATATATGTGTGTGTGTGTGTGTGTGTGTGTGTGTGTGTGTGTGTGTATATATATGTGTTTGTATTTGTCCCCCACCATCGCTTGAAAACCGGTACTGGTTTGTTTACGTCCCTGTGATTTAGTGATTCGGCAAAAGGAACCGACAGAATAAGTTCGCAACTATAATAATAAGATTAATACTGGAGTTGGTCTGTTCGACTAAAATCTTTCAAATCAGTGCCCCAGCATAGACGCAGCCCAAAGAATGCAACACTTAAAAGATAAATGATAAACCAATATAAGGATTTATAAATATATCCTTGAAGAGAGAAATAAGAATATTTCGAGAATGTAAAATTTGGATTGGTTTATTGAAGGAAACTGCTAAAGTAGATATAATCCACAGTTATTTACTATTAATACAATTCTATATTTAAGAGATGAGGAATTATGTATATTACTTACATTATTTACATTTGACGAATATTGTCCTCATCTTGTTTGTTGTTAGCAAAATGTTTCGGCTGATATACTCTCCAGCCTTCATCAGGTGTCTTGGGGAAATTTTGAATCTGGGTTATCATTGGGGTTAAGAGCGCGGGCTATTAACCCCAAGATTACGAGTTCGGTTCCAGGCAGTGACCTGAATAATAATAATAATAATAAGAAGAAGAAGAAGAGAAGAAGAAGAAGAAGAAGAAGAAGAAGAGCAGCAACAACAACAACAACAACAATAATAATAATAATAATAATAATAATAATAATAATAACATCGAAAAATACCTTAGGAATGAGAACCCAGATTCAAAATTTCCCCAAGACACCTGATGAAGGCTGGAGGGTATATCAGCCGAAACGTTGTGTTAACAACAAATAAGATGAGGACAAATATCCGTCAAATGTAAATAACGTAAATAATGTTTACTATTTATATACCGCAAAGCAAGATGAGGGTAATTAAATATTTAGACGTTTAGAGTAGTATTTTAATGTAATGCCCGTACGTCCAGCGCTCTAATATCTGCTTTCCAATAAGGAGTTATCTAAGAATAATAATTTTGTATTACAAGCACAAATCCATACATGGTGGCGGATCATACTAGCAATCCCAGTATTTAATTGGTACTTTCTTTTAATTCTTAAACAATGAAAAGCAGGTATAATTCGAACTCAGAACATGGATACGCCACTACTGCAAGACATTTTCTACGGCACTGTAGCGTTTCTGCTAATCCGTTACTTCATAATAACCTAAGCTAACAACGAAATAAGTCTTCATATCGTTTTTTACTCCCTTTTTAAATGATTCTACTTTACTGGGGTTGCTAATACCTTTGAGAAGTACAAATAATGTTACACAATCTGAACTGGTATTCGTTACATTCTCGTAAATAGGTTGCAGTCTTCTGAAAAAAAAAACAAAAAGAAATTTTTTTTAAAAAAACGGAACAAATTATGTTTTCCGTCATATGGTATAGGTTTTACATTTTCCGTGTAACGTTAACTGTTTTATCTACGCTCCATATGAAATATTGCTGTAATCCAGCTCTAACGTTAACTTTAGACTATCACTTCGAGCAAACAAAAGTGGTTCACAGTAATTCAACTATTTACAACCGTACAGGATAATCAATGTATATTTATGGGCCTTACCCGAAGTCTATTATCACGGATAGTGGAAAAATCAGTCAATTTGTTATCTGAGAATCGTGTTATTTCTTATAAAATGTCGTGTTTCATTTGAGCTGGTTTATTCATGATCGCAAGCATAAAGTTACTTCGCACATAAATAGTGCTACATTTCACTCCATAACATAAACAAAAGTTGAAATAAGGCTTGAATTAACAACTAAAGCAATTTATACAGGAAAGAATTAAAGGAAATAATAGAATGATAAAACTATAATTAATTGTCCATAACAGTCATACGCGTGCTTTGGAATATGCCATCGTCCATCTGATTCTAATTTCTCATTGGACACTTTCGGATCAAAATTCTTGATTTCCAAGTCAGTGTCTCCGATCTTCAAACATGCGTACAATTTCTCGATACTTTATTCCAAGAGATTTCAATAATTTTATTTTCTCCCTATATTGAAGTGGTTAAATTTTTTCGATTTGTAAATATTGACGCTTCCACCCGGTATCTGTTGATTTTTCACACAATCATATCACTTAAAATCGTATTTAGTATCAATTTTACCTTTACCTAAATATTGATTTAATTTGTTACGTTTACTAGCAGTATCACCCGGCGTTGGTCGGGTTTGTTTCGACCCTTCAGAATTAAAATTTTTGAAAAGTAAAACTTTTGCATTATGTAGCTTGTTATTGTATTTGAAGATGATAATCAAATACACCGAAAAATAGCGACACAGCAGTCAAAAAAATCGTAAAAAATAGGGATTTTCATAAGAAAGAAGCACCTTTTTGATGTAAATAATTTTTGGTATTAACATGGTCCGATTTGAATTTTTTCTTCTACGGAAGGAAGAGCAAGCCTTCTTCTATCATACTCTCAGTTTTGGTCAACTTGCGCCGCAGGGTCTCGGAGGAGATAGTGTTAGTTGAAGGCTACCAAACCTGCCATACTCAGACAACTTCAGCTTTATAGAGAGAGAGATAAGCTGCATCTTATTTTTTTATAACCTTCATCGTGGATTTTTTGTTTCAGCCATAAGAAATTGCTGCCATATTGTATAATCCTTCAAAAACATTTAACGCTTAAGCTCCCGAAGATATTCATCTGTCACTTTCTTAATGCATAAAACACACATCTCGTTGATTACAGAGGAATACTCGGACTCAAAGATAGTAGTTTAGGAAACATCTTCATTTTATAAAATTACTGTGAGAAATTTTCTGATAGTTTCACAAAATTCATTACATGCTCGTTAATGTGTTAGCGAGATCTGATTCGAAAGAAAATTTACTAGACAGTATTGTGTACCACAGGAGCACAGTTACTTTTTCAATGACAATCTGTTCAAAAGACACTTGACTCATTGGTACAAAGGAATATGGAATATCAGTGTTTCCATATGTCGTGTCTCGTCAGCAAGAAGCATCCGTTATTTGAGCCTAAACGAGCCAGTGACTTTGTTTATAATTTCAGCGAGACCTCTGACGAACATGGCTGACAAGGCAAATTAGGAAACACCATTGTCCCAGAATCCCTTGCACTAATGAGCCGAGTACGCTATGAATATATTGTCGTCGTAAAAGGAGAAGATATTCTCCTGTGATGTACACAACAGCGACTAGCATATTTTACAATCGAATTTGGCCGGGATCGTATTAAGAATAATTATCCAAATCATCGTTTAAACAAAACTTTATTTCTACACTTCTTTTTACCATTCACTTGTAATAACATATCGGATAATCTAACGTATTTGTATGGTAGTATCTTCTATATTCCTGTTTTAAATTCAGCTGTATCCAAATAGAGTAAATCGGTGTTATTAGTGTCACTTTATATGTATCAATTATAGTTGTTTGATGATAGTTTCATTTCAGATCGATTTTTAAAAAATACATTTTCCTCTCCTCGCCGCTTCAGTCGTATCGTTTATCAAAGCGATTATGTATATCACATTATTAATAGCTTTGTTTGATTTAACTTTGCCAACACGTATACAAAGTGTATGATGTTTTCTATATTACATTTATTTGCATTGGCTCAATCAAGCTTGCCAGTTGAAGCGCTGATGAAGTCTTTTAACGTTGCTCATCTGCAAAAGTAATAGCTTTAAATTTTGGCACACGGCCAGCAATTTTAGGGGAAGGGAGTTGTCGACCCCAGTGCATTGACCCCAGTGCTTGTTAGGTATTTTATTTAATTGACCTCGAAAGAATGAAGACAAAGTTAAACGCGGCGAGATTTTAACGCAGAACATAAAAGGCCAATGGAAACACAGCTAAGCATTTTTTTCCGACGATGTAACGAATTGGCTTGTTCGCTGCCTTCATCTGTAATAGAAATAGCTGTTGTAATTTTATGGACCCACTTATGAGCTCATGACTCTCACATATGAGTAGCGACAATTAACTCCTTCAACGCAAAAAGCTGATATATATCCGCTCAATATTTTAATACTCTTAACTACGGAAAGCAGTTTTAACCCCGCGACTTTGAAAAGAATAAAACCTCTCCGTATTCTGTGAGAAGCAACAACACCCTCAGTAACACTTCTTACAGAACAAGAATCAAATACTTTTAGTGGTAAATATGAAAACCGTACCTAAATAAATTACTGGATAAAGCATTGCAAAAGCATTTATAAAACACTAGCAGTATCGCCCGGCGTTGCTCGGGTTTGTAAGGGAAATAACTATATAAGCATTTTTAGAGATGTAAAGTATAATAGCCATCTCAATATGGCTAACCACAAGATGGGGTGTTACTGTAGCTTTTTACGTTCTGAGATTTAATAATACATTTTTAGAGAGTTACTTCCCTTATATAATAGCAAAAAAATGCATTAAAAATGGGAAAAAAATTATGGTAAATTTTTTTTTTAATCGTAGACTCATCGTAGACGCGCACTAATACCCAGAAGGGCTCGATATGAATCACGACTATAAGATACCCACTTTTGGTTACACTGCACCGCAAAATGTGGGAGTAGTTAGGAATCTAAATCGTAGGAGGCAGACACACAACCTCTCTTTTATATATAAAGATTTATTCTTTTCTCTTTGTACGGAATTAGCATCATTATCGGAATGACTACGAATATAATTACGTAACCAAAGGATTAACAACCGTTCAAACACTCAGCATTCTAATTCCTCAGATCCGTGCAACAATGACTAACTTTATTCTTTAATAAACCCATATCATTAGCTTATCAATTTCTCACAATAGGTCGACCAGCATTTTAACCCTTTGACTGTGAAATTAAATTTCATGTTCATTCCGGTAATTATGTTAATTATCCGCCAAATCATAGAATTGATATTTTCTGCTTTTCCAATACGGTTTTCATATCCACCGCTAAAAGTATCTGATTCTTGATCTGTGAAGAGGTATTTGATGAAATATGTGAAACATTAACAAAATCTGAAAAAGGGTCTTTTGTAAAAAGTGTCACTGGAGATGTCTTCGCTTCTCGAAACATAAGAAAAGCTTTCTTTCAAAGATCTAGGGGAGAACGGCTTTCCGCAGTTAAATGTGATAAAACTTTGAGGGAATATATCCGTTTTCCCTTCGATTTTTGCAGAAAATTTTCTGTTTCTTTTTTTATTCTTTACTTGTTTCAGTCATTGGACTGCGACCATGCTGGGACACCAATTTGAAGGGTTTAGTTACCAAATTGCCCCCGATGTTTATTTGTAAGTGTGGCACTTATTCGAACCAATCACATGTCGGGCTGATAACGTTACTGACTGCACCAAAGCCACACATGAGGCAGAGACTGCGTTCAGACTTCGATATGAATCATAAACTATCACCACTATCAGTAAAATGGCCCTCAACTTAAAACAGTCACTTTTATTTCGATTGATTTATTCATGCTGGAAAGCACGACCAAAATGGCGCAGTATATAAAGACGAGATACTACATTTTCAGCAATAAATCGATGTTTAATGGATTGCTTGTGCATTTATAAATATTCAGAAGCTAATAGGTAATTTCTTTATCTCGTAACCACAAATCCTAAGCCTTTAACCTTTATCATGCATTCTTCTACATATTTCTTACTTATTTCTCTCTCCGACTTTGCTAAAGTCTTATTTGGCTCAGGCAACTATTTCTTTCGGGATTAGCGTCTAAGCAATATAAGAGTGTATAGCGTGTCTATACACACATACCTATATACACATGCAAATATATATATATATATATATATATATATATATATATATACAAACATATATGAAAATATATATACAAACTATATACATATGCAAATATTATATATATATATATTATATATATATATACAAACATATACGTATATATAAATGCTAGGTGAAATCAGTGTATATATATGTGAATATATGAGTGGTGTGTATATACACGCATACATATGATATGAATGTATATACATATATGCATACACGCATATATATACATATATTCAAATATATCTATATATATATATACATATATATAAACATACACAAAGGCACGCACACATACACACACACATAAATGAATATAGATATCTCTATATACATATAGTAATATGTATATATTTCTATACATGTACAAGTAATTTGTATATATATATATACATACGGGCACACACACACATACTAACACACACACACACACACACATACTAACATACAACACACACACACACAGACAAACACTGAGCCACACACACACAAACATGCCCAGTGCTTCAATGTTAGACTATCATAAAGAAGATAATGTCCAGCCTCATTACTCTTCTCATGATTTGAATCTTTCAAAGCTTAATTATTTATGATAACCACATATTGGTCATTTCTAACATGTCTACCTCTACACATGTACGTATCTGTCTGTGCACTCTGGCATTCACAGGACGCGCGCGCACACACACACATACATACATATATACACACACTGACACACACACACATAAATATATAGAGAATTAGGCGTAGCTGTATGTAAGAAGTTTACTTCACAGCTACATGTATTCGTGGTTTGGGGTTCAGTTCCACTGCGTGGTACCTTCGGCAGGTGTATTCTACTATAATATCACACCTGTGATTAGGTTAGTTAAACACAAACTGAAAGATTATCCTCGTCGTATATATCTACATATTAAAGGAAGGGGACAACAAAACGAGGGCAGGACAAGCGTATCGGATCATTTAAAATATTTTAATTATTATAATCTTTTCTACTCCTTCGAAATTTCAAAGCAAGAGAAAAGAAATCCATGATGGTTCTCTGGAGGACTTTCGTTCTCAGCCGTCTGGATTAC
>NW_021836900.1:12500-17500 GCF_006345805.1 Octopus sinensis | reverse complement strand
ATAAATAACTTAGAGAGCTTCGTGAACGCAGGACAGAATTTTTATTATTATTATTATTATTATTATTATTATTATTTTATTATTATTATTATTATTATTATTATTATTATTATTATTATTTTTTTTTTGTATTTTGTTATTAGGACTTCAAGTTCAAAATCTTGTGATGCTTTATTAGTGGCTTTGGTCTATTAAATGTGGTGTGATTGAAATAAGTGTCAGTTATGATTTGGGATCAATGTAATCGATTTTACTATGTCTGTCAATAATGTTCGACCTTCTGCGTGTGTTTGTATTTGTATGCAGGTACGTATGTGTGTACGTATGTGTATGTCTGTGTGTGTAAAAAGAAATTTACAGTAGATCTTACACTCACACATATGCAGATGTATAAATGTATGTATACAGACTTATATATATGTGCATATATATACATTTAAATATACATATATTTATACATATATATGCTTACACACACACACACGCACACACACGCACCACACACACATATATAAAGAATCACAATACATAAATACACTGCAACACAATTTCTTTTCCTCAACAGCCCCTGCCCTATTTCACATTGTCCCAAACAGATCAAAGAGAAAGAGGATCCCATCACCTCCATCACCTTTAAACGGAATCTGGACAAATTTCTTCCAGGAATGCCAGATAAGCCACCTATACCTGCATACAACTCACTCAATAAAGAACTCCCTACTAAAGTGGACCATGATACCACAAAACTCGAGTTAGAAAGGATTTACCTAATGCTATCAGGTGGTGCTATTAATTTAGACATCACCTGGACCAATCTTTGGTCGAAAACTATCAATATCTATAAAGCTGAAATACAAATGTTTGTTTGTCTCTTTTTGGGATGGGAACGGGATAAGGGGCACTAGATGGGATCGGATTGGCTCCAAAATTTACAAAGACGTAAAAGCAGGCGAGAAGTGAGTGGACTAGGTTAGAAACCCCTATCTCAAAAGCTGTGGTTACTTTGGCAACAAACCCCACACTTTGACAAGTTTTTGTCGTTTCTTTCTTTCGGATATCACCTTCTCTTCCTCGATCTCTCTCTTTCCTCCCTTCCCTCCAGTTTTCTCTCTATAATGAAGTTTGACAGCTTCGCCGTCTCTCTGTCACTCTTTCTCCCACCACCTCTCTCAATGTACAACTGTTTGTATCTATAGAGAGAAAGCGTTCTTCATTGGCGAAACGCTAAGTTATTTTATCGATTTCCTTTGAAGAACTGCTAAGTTATTTTATCGATCTCGTTTGGCAAACCGCTAAGTTATTTTATCGAACAAGTTTGGCGAACCGCTAGTTTATTTATCGTACGCGTTTGGCGAACCGCTAAGTTATTTTATCGATCTCCTTTGAAGAACCGCTAAGTTATTTTACCGATTTCCTTTGGCGAATCGCTAAGATATTTTATCGATCACGATTGGCGAACCGTTATGTTATTTTATCGATTTCCTTTTCGAACCGCTAAGTTATTTATCGTACGCATTCGATGAACCGCTAAGTTATTTTATGGATCTCGTTTGGCGAACCGCGAAGTTATTTTACCGATTTTCTTTGGTGAACCGCTAAGTTATTTTATCGATCTCTTTTGACGAACGTTTCCGGTTACTTTTGTGTACCCACTAATACTCTATATTGGCTATAGAAAATAGTCTAAAATTGGCGCAAGGAAAGCAGTTTTTAGGAGAGTGGGGAATAGTTTATATCGGCCCTAATATTTGTCTGATGCTACCATCTACCGACCCGTGGGATGGGTCAAGAGTATACCCCAGCGAAATTTGAACTCTGAATGTAATGAACGGTAAGAAATGCCGCTAAGCAATCTGCCCGACTCGATAACGATTCTGTCAAATAATGTCTGCTGCATGTACGTATGTATATATGTATGTATGTATGTATGTATGTATGTATGTATGTATGTATGTATGTATGTATGTATTGACGTATGTATGTATATGCTTTATAGGTATGCATGTATGTATATCTGTTTGGTAAGAATTTCGTAGATTCTCCTTTCATCAGTAATTAGAGATATCTACACTTTGTTTATTATTAACTTCCATCTTCATTAATTAGTCGCTAATCAGCATCAAGGCATTTTTTCATATTTTTGTCGATATATTTCTGCATGAGATTTTGGCTTTTTTGTGGGAGCCAAGGGTTTTGTATATATATATAGATATATAGATATATACTCTTTACTCTTTTACTCTTTTACTTGTTTCAGTCATTTGACTGCGGCATGCTGGAGCACCGCCTTTAGTCGAGCAAATCGACCCCGAGACTTATTCTTTGTAGCCCAGTACTTATATATCGGTCTCTTTTGCCAAACCGCTAAGTGACGGGGACGTAAACACACACCAGCATCGGTGTCAAGCAATGCTAGGGGGACAAACACAGACACACAAACACAGACACACATACATTTATATATATATATAGATTATATATACGACAGGCTTCTTCAGTTTCGCGTCTACCAAATCCACTCACAAGGCATTGGTCGGCCGGGGCTATAGCAGAAGGACACCTGCCAAGATGCCACGCAGTGGGATGAACCAGAACCATGTGGTTGGTTAGCAGCTACTTACCACACAGCCATTATATATATATATATAAACACACACATACACTCATTTATATATGTGTGTATATGCGTGTATGAGTGTGTGTGCTTGTGAGTGTATGTGGGTGTGTGTGTGTCTGTGTGAGAGAGAGAGGGGGAAGAGAGGCGCAGAGAGAGATTTTTCGTCGACGTCGCGCCAGTCAGTGCGCATTTATAATTTAGCGACTAAGAGTTTATGGTTATTGAATGTAGCGTATAACCTACTTCCACGACCTGATTCCACTAGTGTAGCATCTGCGATGGTAGCTTTATATTTATTGTCTGGTCTGTTAAAGTATGTTACTCACAACTTTCATTCATCCAAAATATGGCACTGTCAAAATTCTATGCCAATATTTGTTACGTTTCTTTATTTCATTCCGTTTTTTTCCTCCCTCTCTCTCTACTACATATTAAATAATGCAACTTAGTAAATAATTTTGTGCTTTTGGCCGCTGCCTTCGACAAGATTTTTGAAATTTTTCATTTTTATAATTACGGAGATGTACTACTACACTACGCGGTCGATTGATCTTCGAGATATTGCAAGCGTATCTCCTTCGAATAACACCTTATTGTCTTAAATTAGAAGAAAATACATTATATAATGTGGTCTTACTTACTACTCAAAAGAATAGTCAGTCGCAACTGGAGCGATGTCTATTGAAGTCCTTTTCTATACGGACTGACCTACAATATCTCCCAAAAACACCCCGAGTCTCTCAAATAACAAAATCATGCATCAAACCCTATACGGAGAGTTTACGAAAAAAAAAGACGAAGACAGGGGGTGTACAAAACAAACAGATGTATTAGTATAACGCTCAGGAATAGAAAAAGTATTTTACGTTTCGAGCCTACGCTCCTCTACAGAAAGGGACACAGAAAAAAACAAAAAGAGAAACAAGGAGAGAAAAAAATGTGTGTAGTGGCTAACGATCTATCATGGCGACCACCTAAAATAAGGAATGGTGACGGGAGGAACGTCTTTCATTGTAGGTATTTTCCACCAAGACTGAACTGACTTAGGCCTAACAGCAAGAGACTGGCAAAATAGTCTCTACTCACAAGCAGACCACAACAAAAAATCTTCAACTCTGCAATATGTCTTGAGTTTCATAATATTATAAACCTTGATATATCAATCAGACGAGACGAAATAAACTCACATTTCGAAACAGTTCACTTCTAAAACTGGGCTTAGTGCCTTAAATATATAAAGGTTACTCAACTTTCCCTTTTCATTTGTTAGAAGGTCCCCTGCTTCATTATTAATTATTTTATTTTTGTAAAACATGTTTCAAGCAAACTGGAACATTTTTCGTTCCGCTTTGTTTTGACAGGTATCTGCTGTCAGATGAATTTCTTATCGTATTTTTACTAACTTTTACTCAAATACGCCCTCTTATTCATCAATATCAATAAATATAATATTTTAATGAGAATATCTAAAGACTTAAAATCATGCATTTATTTTATTCTCATCCCCCAATTAAATAAATTTAGATGAGTAATATGTGCAATAAATTTGTTTTACTTCATATACGAAGAATTAAAGATATTTATTCTTCTGAAAATAATTCTTCAGATCTTCCTACATAAAAAATATAAATTGAAAAATTGACCTTTACATATATATATATTAATTATATTATATTATATTATATTATATTATATTATATTATATAAATGATATATTACATTTATATTATGTTATCATGTTATAGTACACATATGTATATAAATGTATATATATATATATATATATATATATATATATATATATATATATATATATACATATATATATACATATATATATATATGCAGGCGGTAGAGTAAGGAATGTTAAATTGATTTTGAAAAATATATGTAAATTAAAAAACATTATATAACAAGTAGAGAGAAATCCTTTTATGGCGCCTCCAAATAAAAAAACAAAACATACGTGAAATAGAATTTATAATTGCACATTAGATACATTTTGGATAGCATAGAAACATTTAGAGATATGATATCGAAAATGCTAGCTTTCGTGTGTGTATGTATGTATGTATGTATGTATATATGTATATATGTATGTATGTACAGGCAGAAGCATGGTTGTGCTGTCAAGAAGCTCGCTCTGTAATCAAGTGAGTTCGGCCTTATTTCCCACTGCGTGACACCTAATTGAAGTTTTTTTCTGCTAACCAACACCTAGGCCGACCAAAGTTTTCAGAGTCAATTTAGCAGACGGAAACTATACAGAGGTCCGTCATGTCATATACATAAATGTATATAAATGTATATAAAGTGGCACTCGGTCAGTTACATCAATGTCGTATTCAGTAGATCCGATCAACGGGGCAGCCTGCTCGTGAAA
>NW_021836900.1:0-10000 GCF_006345805.1 Octopus sinensis | reverse complement strand
TCGTGTCTTATAACACCAAAAAGGATCCGTCAGTGACCATGGCAGAGAAAATGAGTGTGAATGTATGTGTGTGTGTGTGTGCGTGTGTGTGTGTGTGTGTATGTGAGTGTGTGTGAGTGTGTGTGTGTGTATGTGTGTGTGAGTGTATGTGAGTGAGTGCGTGTGAGGAAAGAGGCAAGGTTTGAAAGTTATTACGGTCAAGAATCTTATCAAAAATCAAATCCCACTTGAAAGAAACAAGATTTCAAGACGTCGGCGATATCTAAAAGAATACGACGCGGTAGCTGCTCGCCCTGCCCCAAAACGAGGTTCCCCCAAAATCACGGGTGTTGCACCTTAATCAGAAATCATTATTTAGTTCCATTTGAAGGTGGCAGATTGGGCGAACCGTTAGAACGTCGGACAAAATGTCTAGTCGTATATAGTTCAAATCCTTTTAAGGTCAAATTTTCATCCTTTGAAACTAGATAAAATATAGAGGCAGCCCGGTACTGGATTCCCCTCAAATTTGCAAGCCTCGTGCTAAAATGGGAGACCCATGTTTAGTTCTACGTGGAGCTGGAGGAATGGCTGTATAGTTGGGACGTCAGACGAAATGTCTAGTTGCATTTAGTCACAGATCTTTTTAGGTTTCGAGTTCAAATCCAAGAGATCAACTTTGCCTTTCATCCATCCAGGGTCGATAAAAACAAGATGCCAGTCAAATTTTGGAGTCGGTCGTATCAACGAAATCCAGCCCCTTCAAATTACAAACAGTGACAAGATCAGAAAGAGTGATGTAGCTCAGTGTGCGCGGCATAATGATTAGAGGAATAAGCTCATGGTCATAAGGTTCTTGGTTCAATTCTGGGCCTGGGCGGCGAATTGTGTCATTGAGCAAGCATTCCATTTCATGCTGCCTCAGTTTACTTAGTGGATAATGAGTACCACCAAAATGCAAATGCAGTCATCTCTCTCTCTCTCTGTCTCTCTTCTTTCTCTCTCCCTCTCTCTCCTCTTTCTCTCTCTCTCCTTCTCTCTCTCTCTCTCTCTCTCTCTCTCTATTTTTCACATCTTCGATCAAGGCCAAGACAGTGCCTATCACTGCTGACAACACCATAAATACCCAAAGCAAAAAAGCAAAAGCATAGCACCTGCTTCCAAGTCACACTTTCTTACGTGGGACGGTAGCTATGGTATTTGCATCGAGATTCAAATTCTGCTGGAATCAACTTGTTTCATTGGATGAATTTCATGCTATAATCACGTGGCATATAAAACAATGGATTCAATGGATTTCATTCCTTTTCTCTCTTTTCCCTCCATGTTTATGAAAGTACTTTCGTGTAAAAAATCGATATTACCATTAACATTTCTATCATTTATTACTATTGTGCTTTCTGAAGTATATATATAGATATAGATATAGATAGTTATCATATATAATATATATATTATATATATATATGATATATATATATATACATACATATTGATAGATATAGATATTGATATTGATATATATATATATATTATAATATATATATATATACTATATTATATTATATTATATTATATTTATAATTATATGTAAAGCTAAGATCTAAGGATCCATGTGTAGGAAGTTAGTAAACTTCGAGCAATCCGTAGAAGGTATAAAAACACAACTTTCAGGAACAAAAGTGGTTTATTGATGGAGAAGTTAGATAAGCTGAAAAAAAGTTATTTCATAGTTCACGATTAGAACTGGCGTTGCTATGTAATGCAAATAAAAGTATGTATGTATGGGTGTGTATATGTATATGTGTGGGCGTGCGGGGTGTCGAGTGTCGTGTGTGTATATACATATGTACGTATCATATATATATATATATATATATATATATATATATATTATATATATATTATATTATATATATTGTTGGCAATAAAGAAAAGAAGGAGATATTGAAGAAAGAGGGGTGTTCCCATCCCCTTTTCTTTATTCTCAACAATTTATGAGATTCCCATTCCCAAATATTTGACCTCTTCCTTTCCTTTTTCTTACTTGTTGATAAATTTATTTCTTCAAACATTTGTTGTTGTTTTTTTTTATTCTGTTCATCCAGCTTCACCACGCATTTCAAATTACATTTACGCTGTGTAACGACAGTGTAACCTCCATGTAATTAAGATATCGTCGACCTGCGGAGGTGCTAGCTGAGTCCTCGTTGAGTAATCATTACATCAAAGGATCTGTCAGCTACGTAACATATGAAGCCTGAATTTTACCTGTTCCACTCCCTCAATTTGCGTATGTGTATGTTATATATATATAATATATATATATGTATATATGTATATATATATATATATATATATATATAGAGAGAGAGAGAGAGAGAGAGACAGACAGACAGACAGACAGACAGACAGAGAGTGAGTAAGAGAGAGAATTAGTTTTATATGTTTATGTAGATAGATAGATAGATAAAGGCCTGTATAATATAATATATATATACATATTTAAATGAATATAATTTGTTTGTATGTATGATATATATATATATATATATATAACATACATAATATAATAAGTATAATATAAAATACATAATATATATTCATGTGTGTGTGTGTGCGTGCATGTAGTTATGTATGTATATTATAATCTCGTTAGCTACCTCTTGAATTGCTATAGCCAACCCGGGGGCAACAGGTTTAGTTCTTTAGCAGCTGACTCTTTAAGTGCAATCCATATTTTTTTATGTTATGTTGTTTGTTAATATAATTCCCGTTCAGCTTTTGTTAATTTAATAAAAAAGCTTCATAGAAATTTCTCTGCCAAAGACGCCAAACAACATACCAGATTCGTGTAATTATTTTTTTAAAATAACTTAAAAGTACTTTTGCTTGTTTATACCTCTCAACACCTGACAACATTTTGAAAATAAAAATAAAAAATGAACCGCATTACCGACGTTCGTTCGTTTGTGTATTTAATATAATAGACTTCGAGAAATGCTATTAAGCTATCGTTCAGCCACCCTCACTACACCTCCTCATCCAATTCATACCTTCTCTTCTCGTCTCTGTTGCTATCGAACAAGACTCCGCCATCATTACCATCTCCAGCTTTGAAAAAAAACACCGACCGAGTCCTACATCTACCTCGGCTCACCTCTTCCCACCTTATCCATATCAATCACTAGCCCCCCCCCACTTAATTCTTCCGCCTCCTTCGTCGTTGTAACCAAAAAAAACAATCTTCATTCATGGTCCAACCTCGTTACCCTGGTCGATTTCATGGACCCTTATTTGCACCTGTGCCAACCTTCTCTGCATCCACCCTACTTACAATCACCTTCCTTTACCTCTTACTAATCTCCATTTCTTGTTACTGTTCTAGCGCAGTACCCTACGTAATTTCGAATCCTTCAATCTCAACGCATCCCACCCCACATTTAAAGGTTCCAAAATGTTTACAATCTCCTCGTTCATAATCGCTCTCTAGTCCCCACTCCGTACAGGATATGATATCCTTTTTTCGTCTTCCTCTCACTGTCATATCTGTCACTCCTCCAACACCTTCACCTTCACTGGGCTCAAGTACCATTCCTTCAACACAAATGACCCCTTCACCTACACCTCTATCATTTATACCTATTGCTTAACACACTCTTTCTATAACTCCCTATATATCGGACAGACAGTTGGCCCGTTTCCTAGGGGCGTCACTAAACGTTTTCTGAACATCTGTCACGAAAATTACTCTCATTTCACGCCATTTCCTCTCTGCAGATTACCCCATCCGGCGTTTCTTGATGTTTGGTTTATTCCGGAATCACGAATCCAACTCAAACAGGAACTCATCTTTATTGTCCAAAGATTTAGCCCGATGTATTCAACCACAGCATTCCTTTACTTTCAAATGCATACCACCGCTTTCGACACGTGAGACATATATACACACTCATTCAAACCTAGACGCAAGAAAAATACAAATACAATAATATATGAACAAACATACATGTATCATAGTTTCTTCACACAAATACCAAAAGCATAAACACGCACGCACTGTTACACATACCCTCCATTACACTAGCACGCTAGGTGAAATGTTTAGCGGCCTTTCGTCTGTCTTTACGTTCTGAGTTCAAATTCCGCCGAGGTCGACTTTGCCTTTCATCCTTTCGGATATATGTGTATATATATATATATATATATATACATATATACGTAATCTCTGTTCACTAGAAGAAAAAGAGAGTTACAATACAATTTGTAAACATTTCATCATTCAAGTAGAAAGAATATTATCAGAAACTTCATAGGTATTCATTTTTTAAATACACACACACACACACTAACACACACACTAACACACACACATAATCACACACACATATGTATATTCATATCTTCATATGTTGACGTGCACGAAAAAAAATAATCGATAAAAATCTGAAAACTTGTCTGTTAAACACTCTTAAACATATGGTTATTACTTCATGTATGTAAGTAAATATTTCCACCGTGGATTGCAAAATTGCAGTTCTTGTTCATTTGCTGCCAGGGAACTATTAAATACTAACACTAGACTTGCTGTTTACTGGATATATTTACCTTCTTGTCTGTTGCATTACACCTGCTTTATCACCTTCTCCATTAGTGCGGAGATTATGCATTCCAGAATAATGACGATGGTTAATACGGCTTTTTGCAGAATAAAATACACGCAGATCGCATTTGGAAGCCATTTTGTTTTTGGCTGTTTGTGTCATTCCTTTCTTCCATAGTTTTTTTTTTTATCCCAGAGCATTAACGAAATTAATGTAACAAATCAATGTGGGTTAAAAGGGAATTACGATTAAAAAAATATATTTATTTACCAAAGCTGTGAAAACAATTCATGGCAGAAATAATCCTTGATGTAAGAAAAATATAAGCATAGCATTCTAATAATTCGTGTGTCTATACCTGTGCACTCACACACACACACACAAACATATACAAACATGCACATATACACACACACACACAGAAATACACCCGTACACACATGTATTTGTTTTAGTAAAGTTATATATAAAAACAAGTAAACATTGCATATATATGTATATATATATGTATATATGTATATATAAATGCCAATACAATTCTTGTTAACTAGCTTCCTGATGATTTCTCTTGAATGAAACAGTTCTAGTCCTGTAGAAGCTCCTCTATATAATAAATTAATTTTACTCTGCTATGTATTGAGTACCTTATTTACTGTGGTAACCCGAATCAACCCGGGACCTACATATATATATATATATATATATATATATATATATATATATATATATATATATATATATATATAGCATATATATATATATATATATATATATACCTATATATATGTGCATAGACAGAGAGAGACATATACATACATATCTTACAGTGGGACCTGTAACAAAACACATGTCACTAAAGAATATTACAGCCGAATAAAGAAAATTTGAACCTCCGAACTACCTGCATTCAATAAAACAGTGGCCCCATAATGTGTTTGCAGTGCCAGTATTCATACCAACATATGGGCTGCTTGACTGGACGCTTGATGATATCCGAGCCATTAATGTGAAAACCCAAGTGATGTAGACAGCATCTACCTAAAGCGAAAATAAGGTGGCAGAGACTTAACACCGATCCAAAATGCCTTTGAATGTCGCATCATATCCCTTCGGCAACATCTTTTAACCACCAAGTGTCGAAGTGCATCCCTTGACCAAGTTTGTATACATGAGGCTGATAACATCATAAACTTGGAAAGCAGAAAGGGATGATAGGAAAAAATGGAGAGGGCGAAAAGCGGAGAGAGCGACAGAGAAAGTAGGTAGGGATTAACGGTTTATTATGATGAAATATGTGGAGGCGCAATGGCCCAATGGTTAGGGCAGCGGACTCGCGGTCGTAGGATCGCGGTTTCGATTCCCAGACCGGGCGTTGTGAGTGTTTATTGAGCGAAAACACCTAAAGCTCCACGAGGCTCCGGCAGGGATGGTGGTGATCCCTGCTGTACTCTTTCACCATAACTTTCTCTCACTCTTACTTCCTCTTTCTGTTGTACCTGTATTTCAAAGGGCTGACCTTGTCACTCACTGTGTCACGCTGAATATCCCCGAGAGCTACGTTAAGGGTACACGTGTCAGTGGAATGCTCAGCCACTTACACGTTAATTTCACGAGCAGGCTGTTCCGTTGATCGGATCAACCGGAACCCTCGTCGTCGTAACCGACGAAGTGCTTCCATGATGAAATATATATATATATTGTTTTAGATTTGTAAAATAATTTAACATATTCAGAATTTCTAACATCGGAACACCTCAGAGTTTGGAGAGTATTGTCGTCGTGAGTATCGATTTGGTGATAATTGATCCCTGATTGGTGTGGAAATAAATATATCTGTCCTCGTTCATCACAAATGTTCAGCTTCCTAGAAGAAAAAAACGTGTTGAATTAATCAGCGGTAAATGGATAATAGAAAAACGGATGTCAATCCGATCTCCACACATTGTGAACATTGTGGTTGATCGCTGGACACCTTTCTTGCTGCCGATGCGGAATCTTTAACTGAAAGTCAATCCGTGTTGTCACAAATCAAATCGAGATATGCTTAACACGATTCACAATGAGCATACCGTGTTATGCTGGATCAGCAATGAATGAATCAGTAATAAACAAGGATAGATGTAATAATTATATCTTGTGGCAGCGACCTCAGTAAAACGGTAATAATAATTGTATGGATTGAATCAACAACACTGTTTTCATTTCCGCTGGGATTCATATTAGTTCAGTGACTTCATTTCTGTTCTTAAGAAATTATTCGAACGTTAGCCTCTCTATTTTTACTCTTTGTTATAAACCTGAAATATTGCGAGTCAAAAATGAAAATTATTTCTCGGTCGCTCGACATGGGTGAAATACCAACTAAATTTTCTTTAACCCATTAGCATTTAAACCGGCCAAATCCGGCCAAAAGTATTCTGCCTGTTTTATGTTCAAACTGACCAGATCTGGTCTCTCACACTAACCCTACAATATCGTTTTAAAAATTAACAGCTACCTCATCAAAATCTCACAGCTACAAGATAATGCCTGATTAGTTCAAAACAGTATGGAGGAAAAAGCATTAATTTTAGCAGAATAATGTGAACAAAAAGGGATGCCTCGTTTTTGAGGGTTTCTTTGTTATATATTTTTTTTGCTTTCGCTTTTCTGTTTTTTTTTTAAGAAAAAAAATATGACAATGGACGAGATAACCCTAGATATACAAATGACACGAAATGAACCCATTTGATAAAAGGTCTGAACGATCAGCGTTAACATGGAACTAAACAACGGCTACAACTGCAGCAGCAAAAACATCAGCAACGACAATTGAGGCGTTGTTCAGAGTCTAAATTATTTGTTATTAGTTACGGATTGCACAGAGGCGCTAAAGTATTTGTTATTAGCTAGGGATTGTGTAGAGGCGCTGTAGAATTGAAGTAGGATTCCAAAAGTACCAAGTCAACGACCTGTTCATATCTAATTATTGCTATTTCAGTTTAATCAAATCTCTCTCTATATAACGGCAGTTTGTCTGTGCGTTTTCTGTGTGTCTGTTTTCTCGTACCCTCACCCTGAACACGGCTTTCAACCGATTCTGATGAAACTTGACACACAAATACCAATGTCATAATCAAAACTAACGCAGCCAAAATTTTGAAAAGTTCCCCAGTCTGAAAAAAATCGATTAAATTCGACATGGGGTCGAGAATAAAAAAAAAACAAACCACAGACTGTCTAGGGAACGCAACTCAACCTTTTTTACTCTCAAAAAAAATTTACCATAATTTTTTTTCCATTTTTTTGCTATTTTTTGGCTATAAATCTCTAAAAATGCTTTATAGTTATTCCCTTACAAAACTGAGCAACGCCGGGCGATACTGCTAGTCATCTATAGAATTGAATAAAGTCGTGGAATGACGTTTTTCCTTCTCATTTTGAAGCAGGTGAATTTCTTTCTTAAGGAACGCGAATGGTTAATTGTACTGAACAACTAAATGCGATGACCACTGACGTAGGTATAGATATATTTAGAGGTAGAGAATATATATACACATATATATATTTATATACATATATATGTACATATATATATACATACATACATACATACATACATGCATACATACATACATACATACATATACATAATATATCACCGTGATCGCCGTGACCGACCAGGCTATTAGATGTTGATACACATCGCTGGTCACAATGCGCTTCGCATTGTTTTAGCCTTCAAATGACGCTACCCCGCTAGCTAAGCAAGCAGGTCAACAGAAGAAAGAGTGAGAGAAAGTTGTGGGTAAAGAGTACAGCAGGGATCGCCCCCCCCCCTGCCGGAGTGCCGTGGAGCTTTTAGGTGTTTTCGCTCAATAAACACTCTCAACGCCCAGTCTGGAATCGAAACCGCGAGTCCGCTTCCACCACTGGGCAATGCGCCTTCGTTGATATATATAATATTATTATATGTGTGTGTGTGTGTGTGTATTATGATATATATATATATATATAATATATATATATATATATATATATATATTATATATATATATATATATATATATATTATATATATATGCAGTGTTCGATGTACGGAAAATCAAAGAGTACCAATATTTATTTTAGGAGGGAATGAACCTTTAATGTTCCTCTCATTAATAATAAGACTAATTTTTTTAACTTTGGCAAGAGACATTTGTCGATTACATTGAGCTCAGAATTTTACTGGTACTTTATTTTATCGATACGGAAAGGATTGAAGGCAAAGTCAACCTCAGTGCGGTTTGAACTCGAAGCATAAAAAGCTAGAATATATATTCTTTTCTACTCTAGGCATAAGACCCGAAATGTTTGGGGAGGAGTCCAGTCGATTAGATCGACCACAGTACGCAACTGATACTTAATTTATCGACCACGTAAGGATGAAAGGTAAAGTTGACCTCGGCGTAATTTGAACTCAGAACGTAAAGACAGATGAAATACCTATTTCTTTATTACCTAAACATAGAGGGGCTAAACACAGAGAGGACAAACAAGGACAGACAAACGGATTAAGTCGATTATATCGACCCCAGTGCGTAACTTGTACTTAATTTATCGACCCCGAAAGGATAAAAGGCAAAGTCGACCTCGGCGGAATTTGAACTCACAATGTAACGCCCGGCGTGCTAACGTTTCTGCCAGCTCGCCGCCTTAGATGGAACATTCATTGTAAGGCATTGTGTTCTACGCTCTCATGAGTCTTCTAACTCGCTGCATTATTATCAAAATAGTTTAAAATTTTGGCACAAGGTCAGCAGATATGGGGGGGGGGGTTAGTCGATTACATCAATCACTGTCAGGTCGACTTTGCCCTTCATCTTTACGCGGTCGATAACATAAGTACCAGCCAAGTGCTGATGATGATGTAATCGACTCCACCCTCCCATCAAAAACTGCTAGCTCTGTACCAAAATTTGAAATCTTCATCATCATTATTTTTATATCCTTTTATCTCAACTAAAGTTACCTCATTCCAATAAGCATTTATAGAACAGAACCAGTTTATATGAGTTTGAGTAGCTCCTAGAGATTGTCTCGTTAACTTAATAGGTTAACGAGGTATTAAAAGTCAAAATCAAGTTGGATGTTTCACTGAAACTAAATTTAACTTCATCAATTTCCTTTAAAGTTCATTAGAGAAAATTAAATGTAAGAAGCCTTCAAAGCATAAATCCGACATTATCCGTAATTATACGTTGATGTTAAAATTTGCCCCGGGTTTCATCACTGCGTCGATAAATATATGTCCTTGTGCGTTTGCGTGCTTGTTTGTGTGTTTGTGCGCTTGTGCATTTATTTATGTGGCTGTATATAAAATATCTTATTTGGTATACATGCATGGTGCAATATTTAATTTCTTAAATAGACACAGATCCTCAGCTTCGGAAACG
>NW_021836899.1:12500-22968 GCF_006345805.1 Octopus sinensis | reverse complement strand
GCGAGTTGTGGACCGGAGCGTTGTCCTGCAGGAGGAAGATGCCTTTGCTGCTTTGCCCCGCCTCTTGATTTGATAGCTTCTTCTCTTAATTTCATCAAAAGTGAAGCATAATAGGCTCCTGTAATTGTGGTACCCTTTGCCAGGAAATCTGTCATCACTACTCCGTCCTTGTCCCAGAAGACTGTGAACATGACCTTGCCAACGGAGGGCTGCACCCTTGCCTTCTTGAGGAGGTGAGTCCACGTGCTTCTACTACTGCATTGACTGGGCTTTGGTCTCTGGATCATAGTGATGGACCCAGGTTTCATCCTGTGTAATCAGTCTTTTGAAAAATTTTGACTCCTCTTCTTGGCACATCTCCAAATTCATCCTCGAGCACTCGACGCCGCGTTCTTGCTTCTGGAAAGGTGTGAGCAACCTGGGAATCCATCTGGCAGACACTTTGCATATGCAAATGGTCATGAATGATAGTTTCCACAGATCCGGTACTAATCTTGACCTCATGGGCTATTTGGCGAATAGTTATGCGTCGATCTTTCAAAATGGCAGCCTCAACTTGACGGACAGATGCCTTATCAATGGCAGAAGGGGGACAACCAGATCTGGGAGCTGTTTCCACAGAGTTCCGAACATGTTTGAATTCACGATGCCAGCATTTTACAAGGTCATATGATGGGGCATCATCACCATAAGTTACTTTCATTTCATCAAAAGTCTCCCGTGGCGAGCGTCCTTTCAAATACAAAAACCGGATCACTGCTCGACACACAACAGGCTCCATTTCACACTTGACTCTGTTCAAACACCTGTAAATCAGAAACCACAATTAGTTCAGAGCTGTAATTCGCCACTTAATTTGTAGAGATATGAATAATTGCACATGCAAAATTTCAACTAGATCAAACAACTGCAAGTGGGTCAGAGGCATTACCTATTGAACGTCCCTCGTACATACTATAAGACACATCTAACTCTTACCATCTTACCACCGTATTCTCTCACAGCATCACAGTTGTGGGTCTTGGGCATATGCTACCACTTTCAGTTTAAAACCAGCTTCATATTTCCTTCGTTAATCACTTCGAGCTATGAGGGGATTTTCACCCAGTGAGAGTACTGCTGCTTATTAAAGAGTGACAACTTGAGCCTTCTCAAGAAACCCTGTCTGTAAGGTTTACTGTGATTGATCTGACTGCTATGACTTGGCCAGTCACAGAAGGTACCGGTACATGCTGTAATGGATAGGTTAGTTATCATACACTACACTTATACTGAAAGCCCTCAGCTGGACCCTGGGACCCAGCTGAATGGGTTGATTGTTTACATTTCCTATTATTCAGCTGTTGCAAATGGTGACTGGTGTCTGTCCACTAAGTTTGCTGTTATTTTAATATAATCTGACTATTAATCCAGCTCTATAAACATACATGTAAGTATCAGTAGAAAATACTGAGTTGTAGAACCATAAGATCTATGTGAATGTTTTACGATGTTCTCCATCGATATGAGCAAGTATCAGTAGAAAATACTGCACTGTACAACCATAAGATCTATGTGAGTGCTTTACACTGTTCTCCATTGACATTGGAGCTACTCTAAACCACAAGAAGTTAAAGGTTCAGATTTTATACAGGGTATATAAGATGACCCCTAGTATATACCTGTACGCCGGTATATACAGTAACAAAAAAAATCAGAAATTATTCATTTTATCCCAGTTACTAATTTAGCACCACCTGCCTCTTCCCCTACCGAAAAGCATTTCTTTAATCTGGTATTGTACCTTATCTTTATAGACAGCTTGGATCTTTTCCTTTTGAACGGCAGTTTTCAACACAATTTCTAGTTAACTAAACACTTTTAAACTTCGTATACTGGTAGAATGTGTTTATAAAACATCATTTTTTCTTGGCTTTAATGAGAAAATTCGGATCTTTTCCTTTTGATGGACGGAATTTAACCCAATTTCTAGTTAACTAAACAATTTGAAATTTTGTATACTGGTAGAATGTGTCAAAAGAAAACATTATTTTCACTTGGCTTTTTTGATAAATTTGTAATTTGTAAGTTTAACGTAGTTTAATTCTTTGAATTTTAACCAATGAATTGCCAGCATTTGAGCTCAAATCATTTGCTGCGTCTAAAAACTCAGACAACATCCTGTTACAACGTAAACAGCATACACACATGTTATTCATCCTTCTCTTTGTCTCCGCACTTGCTGCGTTATCGATATTGATAAACAAACGAGGAGGCATGTGCTAGAAATAACAGCCATATCTTTTAAATCGATGAATTTCGTCAGCCAATAAAAATATTAACGATATTTTTAAATATTTCCTTTATTTTTTTTTACCGAAAAGGCTTCTCCCATGGTTTTCAAGGGCCAAAAACAAAACAATAATATGCCTAAATCGGTCTAGAGTGGGATATGAGGGTGTGCGTGGAGTGTGGGTCGTATTGTAAAAATTTGCGAAATATTTTTTCATAAAAGGGTGCCCCAGCTTGTCGGAGGCTGTGATATAAATTGGGAAAAAATTGCGTAATTGGTACTTAATTTATCGACCCTGAAACGATGAAACATTGCCCCCCCCCCGCCATTTCTGGTTTATTGACCTTTTGTGTAAATTTGTTCTGGCAAGGGGCAAAACACAGAGGGGACAAAGCATGAGATACAAAAGTATTAAGTCGATTCTATCGACACCAGTGCGAACTCACGAACGTGTATGTGTGTATGTATATCTCCGTTTGTATGTGTGTGTACGCTTATATATTAATTACTATGTGCTTGTGCAAATGTATATGCCTGTGTTTGAGAGAGAGAGAGAGTGTGTGTGTGCAAGTGTACGTGTGTATGTATCTGAATATATGTGTGTATGCGGCGTGCGTCTCCTCGTTTGTTTATCATATCGATAACGCAGAAAGATTTTGAGCTCAAATGCTGCAATTCATTGGTTAAAATTCGAAGAATAAACTACGTTAAACTTACAAATTACAATTTTCTCAAAAAAGCCAAGTGAAAATAATGTTTTCTTTTGACACATTCACCATATACGAAGTTTCAAATTGTTTAGTTAACTAGAAATTGTGTTGAATTCCGTCCATCAAAAGGAAAAGATCCGAAAATTCTATAGTTTGTAAGATATTTCCACTTTAAAATCGAGCATTTCGGCAATTTTAACCAATCGCTGACCTCCATTGACGTAAACAACATTCCGTGCTGCATGAATATGTCCCTCCTTTAAGAAACAGATTGGGTTTATTTACATTTGCGAAGAAAAAAAGATACATTTCTTATTTTTATAACTCCACCTCCCATAACTATTCTGTCATTTACTTTCTCCCCTCCTTTGTCTCTATTATTCTTACTCTTCACTCATCCTGCACCTCTTATTTACTTGTCTGTTTCTCACTTTTGCTGTGTCTCCCCCACTCTCTATACAATATAAAACAGAACTGGAGATATCAACCCACCGACATTTATACACAGTGCACCATGTCACCCTCTCAGAGACCACATTGGTGATTTCGATAATAACAGCCAACGATGTGCAGAACTGATCTACCAGCTGGCAACAGGCTAAACTGCCTATTAGATGACTATCTTTCCTCGGTCTCCTCCAGCCGCATCCTCATTGGCGAGATACTCAATAGGATGGCCGAATCAGATGTCGCTCAGGAACTAGACTGCTGATGGCCTTGCCATCCACCAGAATATGGATGTCCAACACAACTAAGATGACATCAGATGCAAATCCACCTTCCAGTGGTTAGAGACATCACTGCCTTGCCTGACTCCATTCTGTCTCACAGCCAAATAGCGGGGCATGGCTCAGGCTCCATGTGTGCGGGCTGCACAAGTATCGCTGCGGAGTGGTAGTAGACAAATTCAGCCTGTGTCCGTTATCTTGCAGCTTTAGTGCAGGCTGATTCCCCCCGACACGCTGCTCTGAATGACATAATCAGAAGGGGCCTTGAAGCGGCTGGCTTTCCGTCTCAACTCAAGCCAGTAGATCTTGACCACGGGGGCAGTAAGCGCCCTTCCTAATTTCTGCAGCAACACTGTCGCTCTGATTACCCAGGGGCATGGCTGAGCGCACCATTTGTTCTGCGATGTGACCCATAGTCCCCTTCTATCTGCTTTACAGACCCTTTTCATTCTTTATCCCTGTTTCTCTGTATTTAAAGGTTATAGATAAAAAAAAATGTTAATGTATGTTGGTTATTATTAGAGAGAGAGAGGTTCTTCCAATTGACAATCACTGACTGAAAGTGGAGAAGTATTGGAAAAAAAAAAACCCAACTATTTCTCAGTAATTTTCTGAATGCTTTTTGAAATGTTTGCCGAATTAAATGTGAAATCCTCCAAATTTCTGTCTAAGAAAATAAATAAATAATGTCGTGGGGTAGATATAAATTTAAGAAGCTTTGGTGTCGGGGGTGTCGGCAAAATCGTAATCGCCACCATTGAAAAAAGAAAGAGATTGTTACTACCCGACACGTTTGCCTGGACATTTACTGAAATGCTATCAATATTTCTATTTTCGGTTGTAACAAACCAAAGGAATGCAGAGCTTTGTATATTAGGAGAATGTTTATCTTCAAATTTGCCCTCTTTTTTGTATACACACAGATACATAGTAGGTTCTTAGTCATCATACATGTAGACAGACATTTAATAAATAGCCATTATTCACTTGAATCGCATATTTGTGCCCTTACGCACACATACACATAACAACTTGTGTACAAATGTAAACAAATGAAGTTCTAGCAAAGCTGGCTTTGGTTTGTAAAGCTCAAATCACAAATTGGTGTTTCGCCCCGATTGACTTTCTTCTTAATATACTGAAAAATGCATAATTTTTAGTGAATTTTGGCAGAAATACGTTTCCGAGACTATAAATTACGATTATGTTCATAATATTAAAAAAACAAAGTTTTAAAATTGAATTTTGAATCATTCGCCCATCTCGACATATATTTTAAATGGCATTTTGCAGAAATACATTTTCCAGAGTGTAATTTACTTCATCTTGATGTTCCAAACTTATAAAAATGAAAATGCTAAAGCTACGGAAATTAGTGGTCCCAAAGTGAAGGCCGGCAGAAGGGAAAAGAATCTGAAACTTGTAGCGATGGGATATTTTGGTTAATTGACAGAAGAATGAAAGTCTGCGTGAATTTCCAGATACAAAATAGTAGCATTTACGAAAAGATATAACATATGACCGCAAAAAGAGAAAAGAAAAGATATCTATACTGAGTCAGTTGGTGTGGGTCAATAATGTTAGTAAACTGTTGAAGTTAGCTTATTTGAGGTTGAGTGATGTAAGTAGCTGTGGCTGTGTTATGATGAACACTGGCAGTATATAAGCTAAAATCTGTCAAAGAAAAGGTATCAAAGAGAAAATTATGATGGTCCTTACCGTAAGGCACGGCTGAGCACATTATTTATGTCATTGTGTGTGTGTGGCCCATCGCCCCCTCCATCCACCTTCTGCTGTTTTACACTCCTTTTTTTCTTTTCTTTTTTAAATCTTTTTTTTTTCTGTTTCTTTGCATTTAAATGTTACAATTTAAAATGTGATCTGTTGTATAATTGACTGTAGAAATAAAGCATTATAATTCTATATGTTTAATGCAATTAATATTTAATGAGTTAAGCATGTTCTATTGTGCTTTTTTCTTTTTTTCCTGCTGATAAAAACAAGACCTGAATGTGTCTCACCCAAGACCTGAATTGCTTTGTTGTTTGTTGACTTCATCAGCTCTTGACAGAATCGATTCAGGTTCAATTCTAAGGCAGTGAAATGGTGTTTGGCACTCTGGCAATATTCCAGCTGCAAACTCTTTGAAAAATATTTCATTTTTCTAAATTTATTAACATGATTGTAATCTATACCCTCAGACATGTATCCTTGTGAAATTTCATGGTATAAAAATATTTTTCAGATAGTTATGAAGAAACAAAATTGGAGGAGGGAAGCATCAGAGTTATGCCTTGTATTAATAGTGTCGCTCTACAATTAATTATCTACAACTGTTGAGAATAGGTTTATTATTGTACTCTTAAGTGTGAAATATTACTGAAGTATTACTCGCATAATTATTGAGAAAGTCCTAGTGGGGTCATAACAGCAGTCATGGTTGGTTATGTGGTTAAGAAAATCATTACCCAACCACATGTTTTAGGGTCAGTTACAATGCATGGTACTTCAGTAATTGTCTCCTACTATAACCCTGTGTGTGTGTTATATAATAGGCACATGAAGCAGTGTTGTGAAATAAATAAACTTTTAGATCAATTCAAATATATTTGGGACATATGTGACTGATAAAAAGGCTATTTTCATTGCCGTTTGCTATAGAGAAAATTCTTACTTCAGGCAACAGGTATTAAAACTCCAGCAGTCATTTCAGAGCATCCTCTATGGACCGATGCATGCATTTCAAGCCTTTTTTGTTACTGTCAGCACTGGATATTAAGTGGGATGACTCTGAAAGGACTTTGGAAATTATAGCTTCCTTATAGAAAATAGCCACTGGCTTCATGCAAATGGCTGCCAGGCTCAAACAAATTCTAAAGTCTGCACATGAAGCAGTTTACAGATCAAATATTTCCCAGTAAACATTTTAACTGATCTAAAAGTTTGTGTTTACATATATACCTCTTAAAAAGCACCCAGTACACTCTGTAAAATGGTTGACATTAGAAAGGGCATCCAACTACAGAAACCATGGCCAAAAGAGACAATTGGAGCCGGGCCAGTTCTTATCAAACCATGCAACCCATGTCAGCATAGAAAACGATTGTTAATTGATGATGATGATGATATAAAAGTTGTAATAATGGAATCAAACAAAATTTTGAAAGCATTTAATATGTTTCTTCCAGATCTGAGTAATGTATAATGTACAAGCTTCATTATTACAGCTTATACAACTTGATGCCAGTGCAAACTTGTCTCTCCAAACTCCACTCATGCATCTACTCTAACAAGGATTTGGAGTAGTTTGTTGTATTTGACTTGAGTTGAAAATCCTGGTACCATGTACCACTTTAAAGCTTAACATGAAATGTATATTGTTGTCACCATCATCATCATTTAGTGTCTGCTTTCCATGCAGGGTTGGATGAGTCATTAAGATCCAAATCAGTTCTTATTTGGAGTTATTGTCCTCCTAGATGAATAAGTAATCCAAGTCTGACTCGGACATCACTAAGTGATTGTGGGAAATTGACTGGAAGCAGCATGATGACAGGAGATTTAAACAGGAACATAGCAAGACAGCAGTAAAGATGTGTCATGATAGGAGAGAGCAGTGGTGTTAGAAAGGATGACCAGTTGTTGAAACCAACTAAAGAAGAAATTTATGAGCAGCACATGTTTCTCTGACTCATTTAGGAGCACAGAAATGACTCAACCAATTCAGTATGGAAAATGGACACAAAATGACAATAGCAGCAGCTGAATTCTTGCTACTTACTGTTAATGTGTTTTCTAAGAGCAAATGAATTCCAAGCAAATAATAAAAGGTTGTTTCAAATACAAAGACTTTTTAATTTGCTCAGTACATTGACTGAACTTTGCTTCACTTGAGTAAATTATGTCAGGAGATAACAAATAGGATTTAGAATTTGAAGGTAAAAATAGGAAAAATATGGGGACATTTTATTATGCTTTAAAGCTCAGGAAGAGAATAAGGACAACAGCATTTTTGAAGTTATTTTATAAAGAAAATATCATATACACTATAAGTCAACAATAGAATCTACTTTATTATTAAAACTAGAGTTTCAGTTAATAAAAAAAAGAAACAGCAAAAAACGTGGGACTTCACAAATGTTTTTTTCATTATGTTTGGCAGTGTTGGTGTAACCTGTGTGAAGAACATAGTGAAAATAATTGAATACTGTAGAATAGAAGAGGCATCCAACTACTATGATTATTTTTGCCTTTTATCCTTTTGGGCTTGATAAAATCAGGTATTAAAGTTGATATAATTGACTATTCCTCTCCTCCTAAATTTCTTGCTACATGCTTTTGTAGGAAATTTGTTTCATTTAATTTAATGTTATAGTTTTGAAGATGCTGTAAACCTTTTCAGAGGTTTTGAAAATCTTTTTATTGATGCTGGAAACCTTTGTTCATAGTAATAATTGACCGGGAACAGAAAAGGTCTCTACATATATTTTCTAGGCAACAAATTGCATTTAATGGTTGTGTTTTTGCAAGCCTTGCATATCCCAAAAACTTTTTTTTTTGTGTACCTCTAGGGATACACACATCTAAGTTTGAGAATCATCCCTGCCTTTAATTGCAGAATGTGATTATGAAACCATAAATATTAAGTTTTATCTCCCAGAAGGAAAAAATAAATAAAATCACTAAAATTTTTTAAATGATTTAGTCTTGCAGTAAATTATGATTTTGCTTTATGAATCTAATTTCCAACCAAAAATTTTCTATTCTTATTTTTTGACTTCATTTATGTACCAACAATGTTTATTTTTCATACAGATCTTTACTATGTGGTATATCCATAGATGTTAGCCATCGTTGTCAACACATTGTTTTAATCTATGAGTTCAGTGGCAGCTAAAATCTGTGGCTATACCCGAGGGTAAAGCATACTTTTTACTTCCTCATTTTTCATCTTTCCATTTTCCTTCAATTATTTTCATTTTTGTTCTTTTTACATCTGTTTTTTTTTCTTCTTCTTCTTTGCAGATCACTATTCTTAGTTTCAACTCAGTACTATTCTACAGTTTAACTGAAAGATGTCTAACACAACTAGAGACGATGCAAAGCTCTACATGGCCCAGCATGGAATACCCCAGCTCTTTGAATGCTTGCTCAGTTGCCTGTTGTTAGAAAGACCACCAGATCCAATCAAATTTATCGAACAGAAGATCGCAGAAGTTAAACTTAAAGGTGTCAAAAACATCAATTGGGAGACTTTTATGTACCATCTGCATCCTTACAGTGATCGGTATAAAAACAAAACCATCATCAGAGGCAGAAGCAGGCTTAATCAGGCTAGTAATAAAATTACAAGTGAAATGGTTTCCACTGGCTACAAACCCAATACATTTGAGTTGACTGAAACGTTTGGAAATTGAAGAAGTCGAGTAAGAAAATAACATTTTGATTCTTCAAAGGGATCTTCTTCTATATATTAAGTATGAACCCTGTTTAGAAATTGAGCAATATGAGCTATGGAAGTTTGTATTGCTTGGCTGTCCTATCTTCCAGTTGTGATAAGGCACTAAGACATTATTTACAGAACATTCTCAATTCTTTTTTATTTTCTGTTGTTCCCTTTCTCCCTTTTCTCCTTTTCATTAAACCCCCCCATTCACCAAATGCCACATATCAGAGGAGGTTTCAAGCAGTGCAGGTATAGCAAAGCCAACAATAATGTCCCACCATGACTGCATCTCTTGAGCTGAAACTAGTGAGAGAGGTAGAGAGATTAAAAAGATGTGTGTGTGTGTGTGTGTAATCCAAATTGAGGAAATGGAGCTGGTAAAATCCAGGATACATATGTTTCCTCGTTAGCAGATCCTTAGAAGTAATAATTACTCAATGAGGGGTACTGCACTAGCTACTCATCAGGTTGAAGATAACTTAGTTAAATAAAGGTTGTCATTAAGGAATCATGTGGTTGGTAAGCATGCTACTTACCACACACACACACACACACACATATATACATGTGTATATATACATATATATATACCTATACATATATATATATATATATATATATATATATACATACATCTATATACATACATACATATATATACTTATATATATATACATACATACATATACATACATACATATATATACATACATATATACATACATATATATACATACATACATTAATATACATATATATACATATATATACATATAATATATATATATATATATATATATATATATATATATATATATATATATATATAACCCTAACCCTAATTCCCTTATGGACTGTCACGTTATGTTGACAGTATACACCACTCTCTCTCTATATATATATATAATACAAAGAAGAATATAGTGTATGTTCAAACACAAAAGAGATACCCGAAGAATAGGATATTTGACTTGCTAGAAAGAGCAGACTCTAGCGAGTCAGATATCCTATTCTTCGGGTATCTCTTTTGTGTTTGAACGTACACTGTATTCTTCTGTGAATAATATATAGTCTATTGACTAATTTTTTTCTTTCTCACTAGACCACTGGTAACTAAGAATTTTTCGATGATATTCTTGCTACCCTAAGATTTTATATATATATATATATATTATATAGTATATATATATATATATATATATATATATATATATATTATATATATATATATATATATACATATATATATATATATATTCTCTTATATGTTTCAGTCCAATGATTGTGGCCATGCTGGAGCACCGCCATTGTA
>NW_021836899.1:0-2500 GCF_006345805.1 Octopus sinensis | reverse complement strand
TAAAATTGTATGATAGATTGCCGTCATTTCATTCTCCCTTACCTGTCTGTGTTTGCCTTTCAAGTGCTGGTGTTTTTACTGAGATCTCCCTGTTAGTAGTAAAGAATAGCTATAACTCTTTGACTGCTATTTCTAAATTCGGTGTGTGTGAGGCAATTCGTTGCTAAACCCTTAATTTCTTACTATATATATATATAATATATATATATATATAATATATTAATATATATATAAATATACATACATATATATATATACATACATATATATTATATATATATATATACTTACATAGAAAGGAGTCATGGAGGAGTTGCTATGTACACCCGTGAGGACCTCACACCCCAGGTCCTTTTGTCATACTCAAACTCGGTGTGTGACACACTAATTGTACGCATAAGGCAACTTGATGTAGTTGTGTGTGCTACATATCGCCCTCCAGATGCCCCAAGCCATATGGGCAAGTTTGAGGACTGCCTTTTAGAAGTGGAAGAGGTTCTAATCACGTTGGAGCAACACATGAGTGTGCTTCTCATGGGAGACTTCAATCTGCCCAATGTCGGATGGCCCGAGGGCCTTTCTCTCCCAGGAGTGGCGGGATGTGAGCGAGGACAGGCGGGGTCCCTCCTGAACCTCATCAGCGCCCTGTGCATGGAGCAGGTGGTGCTCCGGCCGGCCGGGGCGGGTGACACACTGGATCTCTGCTTCGCAAATGATGTGGATCTCATCCATGGTGTGAGGGTGACACCGACACTGCTCTCGGATCGCAGCATGGTGGGGCTGACCATGTGCGGGCCGGGGGGGGGGAGCGCGGACATGCGGCCTGCAGGAGGCCCTCGGAGTCTTTCCAGCTTGAACTTCGGTGGGGCAGACTGGAGGCGGGTTGAGAGGGGGGTCCTCAAACGGGGCTGGCCTGGGTGTCTCTCCTCGCCGGACTTCGACATGGTGCTTCGGTAGTTCATGTCTGTGATGCGGGCCGTGTGCTACAGGTGTGTCCCGGAGGGGGGGGCCACTGTGCACAGGAGCGGGGTCCCCAGAGAGGGGGGGATTTTGGTGAGACGGCGTGCAGGGGTTTCAAGTCGCCTGGGCAAGCAAATTGAGGGCGGTGAGGGGTCCCGCCTGAAAGTGGGACTGTTGGAAATTGGGGATTGTCTGCAGCTCTCCCGTGGGGGGGGGGAGCGGACGGGGAGGCCTGGGCTGTAGACAACATGGAGGCTGGCCCCGGAGCTTTCTGCAGGTGTGCCGGGGAGGCAGCTGCGGTGCACTGTGGGATAGGGCCGCTCCTTGGGGGGGATGGCGCACTCGCGGGGGGGGGGGCCGGTGAGGGTGGGTGAGGTGCTGAGTGAACAATTCGGGAGTGTTTTCGCTCCACCCCTTGGGCATTTCCAGGTCGGCGGTCCAACTGAATTCTTTGCCGCTGCAGATGTGGAGTCAGGGGCGGTGACGATGAATTACATCGATATAAAGGAAGACAATGTAATTGGGGCTATGGATGAGATGAAAACAGACTCGGCTATTGGCCCCGATGGATTCCCGGCAATCCTCCTAGGGGTATGTGAGAGAGTCCTGGCGGGACCACTGTGGTTCCTCTTTCAGAGCTTCCTTGCAGCTGGCAAACTTCCAAGAAAACTGAAGGAAGGTAAAATATGCCCTATTCATAAAGGAGGTAGCAGAGCGGAGGCCAAGAACTACAGACCTATCTCTCTCACCTCACACATCGGCAAGGTCATGGAACGAATAGTCAGAAGGAACTAATCACCTTCTTGAAGAAAATGACCTGCTGCCTGGACACCCAACAGGTTCCGACCAGGAGGAGGCTGCTTGCTCAGCTCCTGCAGCACTATGTCTGGGTGCTGAAAAACTGCTCAACCACTCAAATGTGGAAGTCATATATCTCGACTTTGCAAAGGCTTCGATAAAGTCGATCATGGAATGATATGTCAACAAACTGCGCTTGATCTTGGCATAGTTGGGAAAAACTAGGAGAATGGCTTCACGACTTTCTGAAGAATAGAAGTCAGGTGGTAGCAGCCAATGGGGCCACTTCCATTAGCACGCAAGTGGTGAGCGGTGTTCCGGCGGGCACTGTTTTGGGACCACTACTGTTCATAAGGCCCTCTCAGACATGCCCTCAGCCACGCAGCAGAGAGCCACGATCACAGGTTATGCAGATGATACAGGGTTTCACAGGCAATACAGAACCCTGAAGACACTAAGCACCTGCATGTGAGCTGGACGAAATATACAAGTGGGCTGAAAAGAATAGCATGCAGTTCAATGCTGAAAAGTTTCAAGCTTTATACTATCAGCATGCAAAACTAAATGCAATACCCAATGAATACACTGGACCCGAGGGATTGCAATCCCAGAGGCACAATCAGTGCGTGACCTGGGTATTCACATGAGTGATGACGCGGCCTTTCATGTACATGTTGCTAAACTGACAATGAAAGTAGACGGCTGGCTGGATGGATTCTCAAACCTTTAGAACAAGAGAACA
>NW_021836898.1:10000-21350 GCF_006345805.1 Octopus sinensis | reverse complement strand
AGGCTTGCCATAAATAGCAGTCAAACCACCTGAAATCACGTTTTACTGTTTTGGTACGTATATATGCGTTTATGAGCCAGCGAGGGAGACCTTGACATGGGGAAAAAAGGCTTGCCAGAAATAGCAGTCAAAAACCACCTGAAATCACGTTTTACTGTTTTGGTACGTATATATGCGTTTATGAGCCAGCGAGGGAGACCTGAACATGGGGAAAAAGGCTTGCCAGAAATAGCAGTCAAAACCACCTGAAATCACGTTTTACTGTTTTGGTACGTATATATGCGTTTATGAGCCAGCGAGGGAGACCTGACATGGGGAAAAAGGCTTGCCAGAAATAGCAGTCAAAACCACCTGAAATCACGTTTTACTGTTTTGGTACGTATATATGCGTTTATGAGCCAGCGAGGGAGACCTGAACATGGGGAAAAAGGCTTGCAAGAAATAGCAGTCAAAACCACCTGAAATCACGTTTTACTGTTTTGGTACGTATATATGCGTTTATGAGCCAGCGAGGGAGACCTCGAAATGGGGACAAAGGCTTGCAAGAAATAGCAGTCCAAAACCACCTGAAATCACGTTTTACTGTTTTGGTACGTATATATGCGTTTATGAGCCAGCGAGGGAGACCTGACATGGGGAAAAAGGCTTGCAAGAAATAGCAGTCAAAACCACCTGAAATCACGTTTTACTGTTTTGGTACGTATATATGCGTTTATGAGCCAGCGAGGGAGACCTCGACATGGGGAAAAAGGCTTGCCATAAATAGCAGTCAAAACCACCTGAAATCACGTTTTACTGTTTTGGTACGTATATATGCGTTTATGAGCCAGCGAGGGAGACCTGAACATGGGGAAAAGGCTTGCCAGAAATAGCAGTCAAAACCACCTGAAATCACGTTTTACTGTTTTGGTACGTATATATGCGTTTATGAGCCAGCGAGGGAGACCTCGACATGGGGAAAAAGGCTTGCAAGAAATAGCAGTCAAAACCACCTGAAATCACGTTTTACTGTTTTGGTACGTATATATGCGTTTATGAGCCAGCGAGGGAGACCTCGACATGGGGAAAAAGGCTTGCAAGAAATAGCAGTCAAAACCACCTGAAATCACGTTTTACTTTTGGTACGTATATATGCGTTTATGAGCCAGCGAGGGAGACCTCGACATGGGAAAAAGGCTTGCAGAATAGCAGTCAAAAACCCTGAAATCACGTTTTACTGTTTGGTACGTATATATGCGTTTATGAGCCAGCGAGGGAGACCTCGAACATGGGGAAAAAGGCTTGCAAGAAATAGCAGTCAAAACCACCTAAAATCACGTTTTACTGTTTTGGTACGTATATATGCGTTTATGAGCCAGCGAGGGAGACCTCGACATGGGGAAAAAAGGCTTGCAAGAAATAGCAGTCAAAACCACCTGAAATCACGTTTTACTGTTTTGGTACGTATATATGCGTTTATGAGCCAGCGAGGGAGACTCGACATGGGAAGGGGAAAAAAGGCTTGCAAGAAATAGCAGTCAAAACCACCTGAAATCACGTTTTACTGTTTGGTACGTATATATGCGTTTATGAGCCAGCGAGGGAGACCTCGACATGGGGAAAAAGGCTTGCAAGAAATAGCAGTCAAAACCACCTGAAATCACGTTTTACTGTTTTGGTACGTATATATGCGTTTATGAGCCAGCGAGGGAGACCTCGACATGGGGAACAAGGCTTGCCATAAATAGCAGTCAAAACCACCTGAAATCACGTTTTACTGTTTTGGTACGTATATATGCGTTTATGAGCCAGCGAGGGAGACCTCGACATGGGGAAAAAGGCTTGCCATAAATAGCAGTCAAAACCACCTGAAATCACGTTTTACTGTTTTGGTACGTATATATGCGTTTATGAGCCAGCGAGGGAGACCTCGACATGGGGAAAAAGGCTTGCCATAAATAGCAGTCAAAACCACCTGAAATCACGTTTTACTGTTTTGGTACGTATATATGCGTTTATGAGCCAGCGAGGGAGACCTCGACATGGGGAAAAAGGCTTGCCAGAAATAGCAGTCAAAACCACCTGAAATCACGTTTTACTGTTTAGGTACGTATATATGCGTTTATGAGCCAGCGAGGGAGACCTCGACATGGGGAAAAAGGCTTGCCATAAATAGCAGTCAAAACCACCTGAAATCACGTTTTACTGTTTTGGTACGTATATATGCGTTTATGAGCCAGCGAGGGAGACCTCGACATGGGGAAAAAGGCTTGCCAGAAATAGCAGTCAAAACCACCTGAAATCACGTTTTACTGTTTTGGTACGTTATATGCGTTTATGAGCCAGCGAGGGAGACCTCGACATGGGGAACAAGGCTTGCCAGAAATAGCAGTCAAAACCACCTGAAATCACGTTTTACTGTTTTGGTACGTATATATGCGTTTATGAGCCAGCGAGGGAGACCTCGACATGGGGAAAAGGCTTGCCAGAAATAGCAGTCAAAACCACCTGAAATCACGTTTACTGTTTTGGTACGTATATATGCGTTATGAGCCAGCGAGGGAGACCTCGACATGGGGAACAAGGCTTGCCATAAATAGCAGTCAAAACCACCTGAAATCACGTTTTACTGTTTTGGTACGTATATATGCGTTTATGAGCCAGCGAGGGAGACCTCGACATGGGGAACAAGGCTTGCCATAAATAGCAGTCAAAACCACCTGAAATCACGTTTTACTGTTTTGGTACGTATATATGCGTTTATGAGCCAGCGAGGGAGACCTCGACATGGGGAAAAAGGCTTGCCATAAATAGCAGTCAAAACCACCTGAAATCACGTTTTACTGTTTTGGTACGTATATATGCGTTTATGAGCCAGCGAGGAGACCTCGACATGGGGAAAAAGGCTTGCCAGAAATAGCAGTCAAAACCACCTGAAATCACGTTTTACTGTTTTGGTACGTATATATGCGTTTATGAGCCAGCGAGGGAGACCTCGACATGGGGAAAAAGGCTTGCCATAAATAGCAGTCAAAACCACCTGAAATCACGTTTTACTGTTTTGGTACGTATATATGCGTTTATGAGCCAGCGAGGGAGACCTCGACATGGGGAACAAGGCTTGCCAGAAATAGCAGTCAAAACCACCTGAAATCACGTTTTACTGTTTTGGTACGTATATATGCGTTTATGAGCCAGCGAGGGAGACCTCGACATGGGGAAAAAGGCTTGCCATAAATAGCAGTCAAAACCACCTGAAATCACGTTTTACTGTTTTGGTACGTATATATGCGTTTATGAGCCAGCGAGGGAGACCTCGACATGGGGAAAAAGGCTTGCAAGAAATAGCAGTCAAAACCACCTGAAATCACGTTTTACTGTTTTGGTACGTATATATGCGTTTATGAGCCAGCGAGGGAGACCTCGACATGGGGAACAAGGCTTGCCAGAAATAGCAGTCAAAACCACCTGAAATCACGTTTTACTGTTTTGGTACGTATATATGCGTTTATGAGCCAGCGAGGGAGACCTCGACATGGGGAAAAAGGCTTGCCATAAATAGCAGTCAAACCCACCTGAAATCACGTTTTACTGTTTTGGTACGTATATATGCGTTTATGAGCCAGCGAGGGAGACCTCGACATGGGGAACAAGGCTTGCCAGAAATAGCAGAAACAAAAACCACCTGAAATCACGGTTTTAGTTTTGGTACGTATAAGCGTTATGAGCCAGCGAGGGAGACCTCGACATGGGGAAAAAGGTTGCCATAAATAGCAGTCAAAACCACCTGAAATCACGTTTTACTGTTTTGGTACGTATATATGCGTTTATGAGCCAGCGAGGGAGACCTCGACATGGGGAACAAGGCTTGCCATAAATAGCAGTCAAAACACCTGAAATCACGTTTACTGTTTTGGTACGTATATATGCGTTTATGAGCCAGCGAGGGAGACCTCGACATGGGGAAAAAGGCTTGCACAAAATAGCAGTCAAAACACCTGAAATCACGTTTTACTGTTTTGGTACGTATATATGCGTTTATGAGCCAGCGAGGGAGACCTCGACATGGGGAACAAGGCTTGCCAGAAATAGCAGTCAAAACCACCTGAAATCACGTTTTACTGTTTTGGTACGTATATATGCGTTTATGAGCCAGCGAGGGAGACCTCGACATGGGGAAAAAGGCTTGCCATAAATAGCAGTCAAAACCACCTGAAATCACGTTTTACTGTTTTGGTACGTATATATGCGTTTATGAGCCAGCGAGGAGACCTCGACATGGGGAAAAAGCTTGCAAGAAATAGCAGTCAAAACCACCTGAAATCACGTTTTACTGTTTTGGTACGTATATATGCGTTTATGAGCCAGCGAGGGAGACCTCGACATGGGGAACAAGGCTTGCCAGAAATATAGCAGTCAAAACCACCTGAAATCACGTTTTACTGTTTTGGTACGTATATATGCGTTTATGAGCCAGCGAGGGAGACCTCGACATGGGGAAAAAGGCTTGCATAAATAGCAGTCAAAACCACCTGAAATCACGTTTTACTGTTTTGGTACGTATATATGCGTTTATGAGCCAGCGAGGGAGACCTCGACATGGGGAAAAAGGCTTGCCATAAATAGCAGTCAAAACCACCTGAAATCACGTTTTACTGTTTTGGTACGTATATATGTTTTATGAGCCAGCGAGGGAGACCTCGACATGGGGAAAAAGGCTTGCCATAAATAGCAGTCAAACCACCTGAAATCACGTTTTACTGTTTTGGTACGTATATATGCGTTTATGAGCCAGCGAGGGAGACCTCGACATGGGGAAAAAGGCTTGCCATAAATAGCAGTCAAAACCACCTGAAATCACGTTTTACTGTTTTGGTACGTATATATGCGTTTATGAGCCAGCGAGGGAGACCTCGACATGGGGAAAAAGGCTTGCCATAAATAGCAGTCAAAACCACCTGAAATCACGTTTTACTGTTTTGGTACGTATATATGCGTTTATGAGCCAGCGAGGGAGACCTCGACATGGGGAAAAGGCTTGCCAATAAATAGCAGTCAAAACCACCTGAAATCACGTTTTACTGTTTTGGTACGTATATATGCGTTTATGAGCCAGCGAGGGAGACCTCGACATGGGCAAAAAGGCTTGCAAGAAATAGCAGTCAAAACCACCTGAAATCACGTTTTACTGTTTGGTACGTATATATGCGTTTATGAGCCAGCGAGGGAGACCTCGACATGGGGAAAAGGCTTGCAAGAAATAGCAGTCAAAACCACCTGAAATCACGTTTTACTGTTTTGGTACGTATATATGCGTTTATGAGCCAGCGAGGGAGACCTCGACGTGGGCAAAAAGGCTTGCAAGAAATAGCAGTCAAAACCACCTGAAATCACGTTTTACTGTTTAGGTACGTATATATGCGTTTATGAGCCAGCGAGGGAGACCTCGACATGGGGAAAAAGGCTTGCAAGAAGTAGCAGTCAAAACCACTTGAAATCACGTATATATGCGTTTATGAGCCAGCGAGGGAGACCTCGACATGGGGAAAAAGGCTTGCAAGAAATAGCAGTCAAAACCACCTGAAATCACGTTTTACTGTTTAGGTACGTATATATGCGTTTATGAGCCAGCGAGGGAGACCTCGACATGGGGAAAAAGGCTTGCAAGAAATAGCAGTCAAAACCACCTGAAATCACGTTTTACTGTTTTGGTACGTATATATGCGTTTATGAGCCAGCGAGGGAGACCTCGACATGGGCAAAAAGGCTTGCAAGAAATAGCAGTCAAAACCACCTGAAATCACGTTTTACTGTTTAGGTACGTATATATGCGTTTATGAGCCAGCGAGGGAGACCTCGACATGGGCAAAAAGGCTTGCAAGAAATAGCAGTCAAAACCACCTGAAATCACGTTTTACTGTTTTGGTACGTATATATGCGTTTATGAGCCAGCGAGGGAGACCTCGACATGGGGAAAAAGGCTTGCAAGAAATAGCAGTCAAAACCACCTGAAATCACGTTTTACTGTTTTGGTACGTATATATGCGTTTATGAGCCAGCGAGGGAGACCTCGACATGGGCAAAAAGGCTTGCAAGAAAAAATAGCAGTCAAAACCACCTGAAATCACGTTTTACTGTGTTTGGTACGTATATATGCGTTTATGAGCCAGCGAGGGAGACCTCGACGTGGGCAAAAAGGCTTGCAAGAAATAGCAGTCAAAACCACCTGAAATCACGTTTTACTGTTTAGGTACGTATATATGCGTTTATGAGCCAGCGAGGGAGACCTCGACGTGGGCAAAAAGGCTTGCAAGAAATAGCAGTCAAAACCACCTGAAATCACGTTTTACTGTTTTGGTACGTATATATGCGTTTATGAGCCAGCGAGGGAGACCTCGACATGGGCAAAAAGGCTTGCAAGAAATAGCAGTCAAAACCACCTGAAATCACGTTTTACTGTTTTGGTACGTATATATGCGTTTATGAGCCAGCGAGGGAGACCTCGACATGGGAAAAAGGTTTGCAAGAAATAGCAGTCAAAACCACTTGAAATCACGTATATATGCGTTTATGAGCCAGCGAGGGAAACCTCGACATGGGAAAAAGGCTTGCAAGAAATAGCAGTCAAAACCACCTGAAATCACGTTTTACTGTTTAGGTACGTATAAATGCGTTTATGAGCCAACGAGGGAAACCTCGACATGGGAAAAAGGCTTGCATGAAATAGCAGTCAAAACCACCTGAAATCTCGTTTTACTGTTTAGGTACGTATATATGCGTAGGCGTATGAGTGGCTCTGTGGTAAGTAGCTTGCTAACCAACCACATGGTTCCGGGTTCAGTCCCACTGCGTGGCACCTTGGGCAAGTGTCTTCTACTATAGACCCGGTCCGACCAATGCCTTGTGAATGGATTTGGTAGACGGAAACTGAAAGAAGCCTGTCGTATATATGTATATATATATATATGTATGCGTGTGTGTGTTTGTCCCTCTAGCATTGCTTGACGACCGATGCTGGTGTGTTTACGTCCCCGTCACTTAGCGGTTCGGCAAAAGAGACCGATAGAATAAGTACTGGTCTTACAAAGAATAAGTCCCGAGGTCGATTTGCTCGACTAAAGGCGGTGCTCCAGCATGGCCGCAGTCAAATGACTGAAACAAGTAAAAGAGTAAAAGAGTATATGCGTTTATGAGCCAACGAGGGAGACCTCGACATGGGAAAAAGGCTTGCAAGAAATAGCAGTCAAAACCACCTGAAATCACGTTTTACTGTTTAGGTACGTATATATGCGTTTATGAGCCGACGAGGGGGACCTCGAATTGGAAGATAAGTCTGCTAGATATAACAGCCAAATCTCCATCAAATTACGTCCTGCGGTTTTATATACATATATTAAAGAGGAAAAAAAACTTGCACACTTTGGCTTTGGTAAGGATTCAATGGCACTAGACATGCTAGGATCGAGCTGAAAATTTACACACCTGCAGAAGGCGTGGTGTAGTTACGGCCAGAGTAGGTTTCAAGCCTCTATCTTGATAACAAAGGCCTAAAACAAGGCATTTTCTGCGAGCGCGTGGATGTCATACACAATTGCCTTGAGTTGTGTTCACGCAACATGTTAGAATGCAACGCGTGAATGCAACGGAAAAATGGGGCGAAAACACGTTCAATTTTTGAGTTTTTCGAAAAACAAAATATGAACATATACGTAGAAAAATTATCTTAATCGATTGGAGCAAGTTTGAATTCTCTAGCTTGAAAAATGCAAATTCTAGCAGTTTTGAGTGTACCTTATTTTAGGAGTTCTCAGTTGAAAATGGTGTCAAAATATAGCTCAAAATGAGAGAATTATTTTGCAGACCGAATCGCCTCAAAAATCGAAGGGGAAGTACTCTTAATCTATATATATAAAGCTGAAGTTGTCTGTGTGTGGCAGGTTTGGTAGCCTTCAACTAACACTATCTTCCGTGTGACCCTGCGGCGCAATTTGACCAAAATTGAGAGTATGACAGAAGAAAGCTTGCTCATCATTCCGTAGAAGAAAAAATTCAAATCAGACTATGTTAACACCAAAAATTATTTACATCAAAACGGTGCTTTTTTTCTATGAAATTCCCTATTATTTACGATTTTTTGACTGCTGTGTCCCCAATTTTCGGTAACCAGAAAAACGTTCACTTAAAGAGAACAACAAGCTACATAAAGTCGATTATATTGACCCTAGTGCGTAACTGGTACTTATTTAATCGATCCAGAAAGGATGAAAGGCAAAGTCGACCTCGGCGAAATTTGAACTCAGAACGTAACGACAGACGAAATACCTATGTCTTTACTACCCGCAAGGGGCTAAACACAGAGGGGACAAACAAGGACAGACGAACGGATTAAGTCGATTATATCGACCCCAGTACGTAACTGGTACTTAATTTATCGACCCCGAAACGATGAAAGGCAAAGTCGACCTCAGAACGTAACAGCAGACGAAATACCGCTAAGCATTTCGCCCGGCGTGCTAACGATTCTGCCAGCTCGCCGCCTTCATAATGATAATAATAATAATAATAATAATAATAATAATAATGGAGAGGCTGTGTGGTAAGTAGCTTGCTAACCAACCACATGGTTCCGGGTTCAGTCCCACTGCGTGGCATCTTGGGCAAGTGTCTTCTGCTATAGCCTCGGGCCGACCAAAGCCTTGTGAGTGGATTTGGTAGACGGAAACTGAAAGAAGCCTGTCGTATATATGTATATATATATATATATGTGTGTATGTGTGTGTGTGTATGTGTGTGTGTGTCTGTGTTTGTCCCCCCTAGCATTGCTTGACAACCGATGCTGGTGTGCTTACGTCCCCGTCACTAAGCGGTTCGGCGAAAGAGTCCGATAGAATAAGTACTGGGCTTACAAAAAAGAATAAGTCCCGGGGTCGATTCGCTGGACTAAAGGCGGTGCTCCAGCATGGCCGCAGTCAAATGACTGAAACAAGTAAAAGAGTAAAAGAGTAATAATAAAAAACTCCATGCGCGTCATCTACAGTTAATGCTATTCTTGTTGTCAATATTGTTAATCGATAATCGATAATCGATTTTTGTCTTTTGTGTTTTAGTTAAACTTGCTGATTGTTTATTGGGAGTCTTATTTATTGTTCATTTCACTTGTGTGTGTAGTGCCGGTGGGGTGGTGGTGGTGGTGGTGGTGGTGGTGGCGGTGGAGGTGGTTGTGGTGGTGGTAGTTATGTTGGTGGTTTGTGGTGGTGGTGGTGGTTGTGGTGGTGGTGGTGGTGGTGGTGGTGGTTGGTGGTGGTGGTGATGGTGGTGGTGGTGGTGAATGCAGTGGTAGCGGTGATGGTGGTGGTATTGGTTGTGGTGGTGGTGGTGGTGGTGGTGGTTGTGGTGTTGGTGGTGGTGGTTGTGGTGATGGTTGTAGTGATGGTGGTGGTGGTGGTGGTGGTGTTGGTGGTGGTGGTGGTGATGGTGGTGGTGGTGGTGTTGGTGGTGGTGGTTGTGGTGATGGTGGTGGTGGTGGTAGTGGAGGTGGTTGTGGTGGTGGTAGTTATGTTGGTGGTTTGTGGTGGTGGTGGTGTGGTGGTGGTGGTGGTGGTGGTGGTGGTGGTGGTGTGGTGGTGGTGATGGTGGTGGTGGTGGTGGTGGTGGTGGTGATGGTGGTGGTGGTTGTGGACCTAGTGGATGTGGTAATGATGGGAGTGTTGGTAATGTTGGTGGTGGTGGCGGCGGCGGTGATGTTCTGATGATGGTTGTAGTGATGATGATGCTGATGATCGTGGAATTGGCGACGACAATGTTGGCGGTGCCGATGCCGGCACCGTTCATGTTGCTGTTTATATAAGCATCGTTGGTGATGGTCACGGTTTTTGCTGTCATCTCTGTTGTTCCCACTGCTGCTGCTGTTGCTGTTGCTGTTGCACGAACGGTCTTCGTCCCAGAGCTCGCAAGATGGGAGAAGTCCGAAACGTGGTCCTTTGCTATTCGTAAGACCCACAGAAGAGAAAGCAGGTCAACCCCCGACACCGAGAGCATCAACGGATGGATGAATGCGCAGCCAGGCTCAGCGGTTGCGTAGGAAGTCGGGGACAAGAAACAGGAAGAAAGAGTGAGAGAAAGTTGGGGGTGAAAGAGTACAACAGGGGTCGCCACCACCCCCTGCCGGAGCCTCGTGTAGCTTTAGGTGTTTTCGCTCAATAAACACATACAACGCCCGGTCTGGGAATCGAAACCGCGATCCTCCGACCGCGAGTTCGCTGCCCTAGCCATGTGGCCATTGCGCCTCCACTACTGCTGCTTTTGCCGTCCATTCTTTTCGCTATTTTTCAAACGTTTCTGTTGCGCTTTTCAATAATATTATTCTTGTTATCATCACTGTCTTTTGTAGCCAAACTTGGCATCGATCCATATCGGCCCTGATTGAGCAGTTGAACAATCCTGGGATCTTTTCCGTTTGACCGGCAGTTTTTTAACATAATTTCCACGTAACTAAACACTTTTAAACTTCGTATACTGGTAGAATGTGTTTATAAAACATCTTTTTCTCTTGGCTTTATTGAGAAAATTCTATAGTTTGTAAGATGTTCGTTGTTTTTTCTTCAATTTCTGCAATTTCAACCTATCAATGACGTCTATTGAGGTAAAGAACATTCTGTGCCGTATGAATATGTCCCTCGTTTAAGAAACAGATTGGGTTTATTTACATTTGTGAAGAAAAAAAGGTACCCTGCCCCCCACCCCTAACCCTAAAACAGATTGAAATGCAATAGATCGATACTAGGGTCATAATTATGGGTGACAATTTCATATGACATCGCTAGAAAAAACTGCCGGTCAAACCGAAAAGATCCCAATCCTGTATTAAAAAAAAAAACCCAAAAACAGAAAACAAAAAAAACAACAACGTATTCCAGTCGTGACGATCCCAACTTTTCCTTGTATAATTATGTCTAACCTTCACTACAACAACAACGTTTTTGGCTTTATACTTCGTGTCATAAACACCACCACAACCACCACCACCACCATCACCAACACTAACATCCCCACCACAACCACAAACACCATCAACACCACCACCATCATCAACATCATCATAACCAGCACCACGAATTCCAACGCCACTTCCACCACGAGTGCCACCGCCACCACCACCACCACCAACACTAACACCAACACCACAACCAGCACCACTACAAGCAGTAACACCACCACCACTACCACCACCAACACCACCACCACCACCACCACCTCCACCACCACCATCACCAACCACCAACACCAACACCACCACCACCACCACCAACACCATCACCACCAACACCACTGCCACCACCATCATCATCACCAACCACCAACACCACCACCA
>NW_021836898.1:5000-7500 GCF_006345805.1 Octopus sinensis | reverse complement strand
TTTCATCCTCTTGTGGTCGATAAATCAAGTTCCAGTCAAGTATTGGGGTCTATTTAATCGACTAACCCCCGGCCTCGAAATTGGGGACCTTCTGCCTATAACAGAAAGACTTTTAACGTTGCGAGCTCGGCAGAATTGTAAACATGCCAGAAAAAAATGATTTAGGTTCTCAGTTCGAATTCTACCGATGTCAGAACGTAGCGATAGGCGAAATACCTATTTCTTTACTACCCAGAAGGGGCTAAACATAGAGGGGACAAACAAGGACAGACATAAGTATTAACTCGAATACATCGACTCCAATGCGTAACTGGTACTTAATTTATCGACCCCGAAATGATGAAAGGCAAAGTCGACCTCGGCGGAATTTGAACTCAGAACGTAACGGCAGACGAAATACCTATTTCTTTATTACCCACAAGGGGCTAAACACAGAGGGGACAAACAAGGACAGACATAGGTATTAAGTCGATTATATCGACCCCAGTACGTAACTGGTACTCAATTTATCGACCCCGAAAGGATGAAGGGCAAAGTCGACCTCGGCGAAATTTGAACTCAGAACGTAGCGGCAGAAGAAATACCTATTTCTTTACTACCCACAAGGGGCTAAACATAGAGAGGACAAACAAGGACAGACATAGGTATTAAGTCGATTACATCGACTCTAATGCGTGACTGGTACTTAATTCATCGACCCCGAATGGATGAAAGGCAAAGTCGACCTCGGCGGAATTCGAACTCACAACGTAACGGCAGACGAAATACCGCTGAGCATTTCGCCCGGCGTGCTAATGTTTCTGCCAGCTCGCCGCCTTTAATAATAATAATAATAATAATAATAATAATAATAATAATAATAATAATAATAATAATAAATGCCCTGATGCAGTACCAGGCAGTGGCTCTCATGGCTTCTGATCTTAACTGATTGGAAGTGTTATCATGTACATTGTTTTGTCTTGGTATAAAAGATGGGCTACAGCAAATATTCTGCTCAATACCACAGATTTGCTTGTCAGTTGTTTGACCTTAACCAGTTGAGCATGTCCCTTAGTGGCTGACGATATGTGCATCTCTGATCACGAGCAGAGTAGTGGGGGAGCATCATAGCCATGTGTTGAGAGGGATTCTTTGGGGTTTGAATAGGTCACCTCTGGAAACATGGGTGGTTCTTTCAACATCCTTAAACAACCCTTATTCAGGGACCGTTTGAGCGGGATGGGCTACTCAACCTGAAGAAAATTCTAACTGGGCCCCACCTGCAAGGTCATGTGCTGTTTATCTTGATATGAGATCACCATGTCGCGCACATATGGTTGTGATGCATGTGCCTGGTGTACCTTTATCAGACGGGTAGTCATGATGGGTATATTGGGCTTCGTATATTTTACCCCAGTGTCACTTTGATGGCATGAACTGCTCTCTCACTCAATAATAATAATAATAATAATAATAATAATAATAATATAATAATAATAATAATAATAATAATAATAATAATAATAATAATAATAATAATAATAACAAAAACAACAACAACAATACCAACTGGAGCACATTTTCCACTCCCTTTCCACAGAGTTTGCATTTCTAGGTGTCAGAAGTTTCATAGATATTATACTTCACTGAATTGGTAGCGAGAGCCTGGTCTTGTGCAGCAATGATCAGGCTTTCGGTGGTACGCTTCGAATCACCTCGCTCAAGCCATGCCCACGATGCTGTATTATCATCAACGTCTTGTGTATTCCTTTCAAACTGTCCATGCTTTCCCATTTCAAGAAGGTCTTCTTTTCTCTTCTCCTCAGCTCTTTGGTTAAACTCTTCCTTGCCCATCACTTCATCTGCATTTACACCCATATCTTTCGCGGCACTTTACAGCAAGTCTTCATCACTATTTATCAAATACTCGGCAAGCGTTGTCCTTTCACTCCTTATACAATGGTCTATACTAATTAGTCCTCTGCCACCATTCTTCCTTTTCATATACACTCTCTTTACGTTTGCTTTGGGGTTTAGCGCCCCATCCAGCGTCATCAGCTTTCTCATCCTTCTTTCCAGTGTTGATATTTCCTCCTTAGTTCATTTGAAGATGGACGCACTATATATGACCACCACAACTGCTCAGATATTCATTGTTGTAATCAAATTTTTAGCATTCAGGTCGAATTTCAACACCATCTACACCCTTTTCTGATACGCTTCGCTGACCTACACTTTCATTTCCCTGTGTAAAATATCCGTTATTATTATTATTATTATTATTATTATTATTATTATTATTATTATTATTATTATTATTATTATTATATGCATCATTATTACTATTATTATTATTATTATTATTATTATTATTATTTATTATTATTATTATTATTATTATTATTATTATTATTCTATGTTTGACTTTTGCTTTGCATTTGTACAAGCTGGCTCCAAGTCTCACCCAGAGACCTCAGGAGACAACAAGTTGGAATTTCGTGTTGGTGTTATGCCTAGT
>NW_021836898.1:0-2500 GCF_006345805.1 Octopus sinensis | reverse complement strand
TTATCAATATCACTTATTTAAAGATGGCGGCCAACAGGCAGAATCGTTTCCGCGTCGGAACAAACTGCTTTGCGGCATTTTGTCAGTTTTTACGTCCTGAGTTCAAATTCCGCTGAGGTTGACATTGCTTTCAACCTTTCGGGTCCGACGAAATAAATACCTGTTTCGCACTGGGGTCCATGTAAGCGATTAGTCGTCTTGAGGCCTTGTGCTTGTTTTTTTTATTCTTTTCTTTGTAAGCCTGGTATTTATTCTATCGGTCACATTCAACGAACTGCTACGTTACGAGGACGTAAACACACCAGCATCGGTTGTCAAGCGATGGTGGATTTACAAAGACACCGAAACACTCACACACACAAACATATATATATATGTGAGTGTGTGTATGTGTGTGTGTATGTGTGTGAGTGTGTGTGTGCATGTATGTATGTGTGAAAGAAGACCGTCGTGTATATATATATATATATATATGTGTGTGTGTATATGTATATATATATATACGACGGGCTTCTCTGTTTCCGTCTGCCAAATCGACTCACAAGATTTGGTCGACCCAAGGCTATAGTAGAAGATACATGCCCAAGATTCCAGACAGTAGGACTGAACCCGGAGCTATGTGGTTGGTAAGCAAGCTACTTACCACACAGTCACTCCTGTACCTATATATATATATATGAATAAAAAATGGAGTTAACGCAGGTGTAATCAAATATTTTTACTTTCGACACATGTTTCGAAAATTGCTGCCCTGGTAACTATTTATTTATTTTTTCCGTTTTAATTGTTAACAAGGTAAAAATACACTCATCTATTTATATATATATATATATATATATATATATATATAGATTATACACACACATATATATGTGTGTGTGTCTGTGTGTGTGTATACATTTACAAAGTGAGCAAAAGTGTATGTACGCCGCTATATGATTATATAAAACCAAAAATGAAACAAGGACGTAACAGAAGACAATAAAGATAAGGACAGATGGACGATACGGAGATGGAGAGGAAAACAGCAAAAAGACAGACAGACAGACAGACAGACTGACAGACAGACAGATAGACAGATAGATAGATAGATAGATAGATAGATAGATAGATAGATAGATAGATAGATAGATAGACAGATAGATAGATAGATAGATAGGATAGATAGATAGATAGATAGATAGATAGATGAATAGATAGATAGATGATAAATAGACAGACAGACAGACAGATAGATAGATAGATAGATAGATAGATAGATAGATAGATAGATAGATAGATAGATAGATAGATAGATAAATAGACAGACAGACAGATAGATAGATAGATACATGCATACATACATACATATACTCATCTATATTTACTCATATATATCTGTGTGTGTATGTATATGTTTGTGTATGTGTGTGTATGTGTGTGTGTGAGTGAGTGTGTGAGTATGTGCGTGTGTGTGTGTGTGTATGTGCGTGTGTGTAATATCTGCAAAAATCTCTTTTTTCGCTATTTATTTACGAATTCGGTCTTGACGCTGGTCTTAACATCAGTCGTAATGGACGCCGCCGAAAGCCACCATTGACGGTTGTCAGTTGAAATTTCCATGATAAAAATGACACGGCCATGTTTGTGTTGTATCGAATGGATCAAAGAAATGAATTGATTAATTGATTAATTGATTAACAGGTCAATTTATGAGTGAGAGAGTGAGTAGAGAAAGAGAGAGATTGGTAGAAAGAGAGGGAGAGAGAGAGAGAGGGATGGTGGGAGGGTGATAGGAAGCATGGCATGAATATGAGTGTAAATAAGTTTCTGAGATTCGCTTTTCTATCTGCATTAGCAATAAATGCGGACGAAAAAGGAGCAACGAGTAAAATTGTAGGCGTTGGTTGTGTGGTAAGTAGATTGCTTACCGGCCACATGGTTCCTGGTTCAGTCCCACTGCGTGGCACCTTGGGCAAGTGTCTCCTACAACAGCCCCAAGCCACGCCGGGCGAAATGCTTAGCAGTATTTCGTCTGTCGCTACGTTCTAATTATTATCAAATTCCGCCGTTGTCGACTTTGCCTTTCATCCTTTCGGGGTCGATAAATTAGGTACCAGTTACGCACTGGGGTTGATGTAATCGACTTAATACCTTTGCCTGTCCTTGTTTGTTCCCTCTGTATTTAACCCATTGTGGGTAGTAAAGAAATAGGTATTTCGTCTGTCGTTACGTTCTGAGTTCAATTTCCGCCGGGGTCGACTTTGCCTTTCATCCGTTCGGGGTCGATAAATTAAGTACCAGATACGCACTGGGGTCGATGTAATCGACTTAATCCGTTTGTCTGTCCTTGTTTGTCTTCTCTGTGTTTAGCCCCTTGTGGGTAGTAAAGAAATAGGTATTTCGTCTGTCGTACGTTCTGAGTTCAATTCCGCGGGGTCGACTTTGCCTTTCATCCTTTCGGGGTCATAAATTAAGTATCAGTTACGCACTGGGGTCGATATAATAGACTTAATCGTTT
>NW_021836897.1:7500-23134 GCF_006345805.1 Octopus sinensis | reverse complement strand
TACGTGTGTGTGTGTGTATATGTAATTGATAGGTACAGAAGCAATATTAATACCAAAAGGTAATGTCGATCTCCAACTTAACCCGGTGGTTGTGTATAGAACACTGCGTTATTTGCCTTGCGAGAATCTCTCATAAGGACTCGTGATGCATAAAAGCACTCAGCGTTAGATCGTTAATAGACGAGAATCGTCTGCTATACGCCTGCAGGAAGTGCCAGATCTTGTGATTTCATCCTGCCATGGGTTCTTCAGTGACAGATATCCAGCAGCATGCTGACAGCCGAATCCCCCGGCAACGTTATGTAGAATTTCAGGGTCTGTTGAGGCACCGGTGTCGCAAACAGCCAGTGGGCTTATATATATATATAAGGGACAGATCCGTTTCCCTCAGTACAAACAGATTCCTTTGAATGAGCATAGAGAGAGTTGTGCAAGTAATATCCAACCAAACTTCACCGTTTTCCTCATCTACCAGTGCAAAGAAACAATTTCTGTACAAATATGTTTAAACAAATAAAATTTGTGCATCGAAAAATACGCCTAAACACGAACGCATAACCAACTTTGGTCTCAGTATATATTTTAATTTATGTTCACATAACCATCACTGTAAATACTTCGTCTCACTACTTTAGATTTTGAGGTTTTGTATATTTATTTACCCCGCTCCCCAAAATATGAGCAATTACCTTCCCTGACCCGAATAATAACGATCACCAATCACCTCGCCTTAGATTTTTCTACTTGTTGATTCATTCACAAATTCCCGTACACAACATGGACTAAAATCTTAAGAAAATACAAAGTTACAATAATTTCAATGCCATTATTAGCGAAAGCGAAACCGGTCGACAAACGCAATACTCATTCACACATGAAATATTTCAAAAAATATATTAAAACTATGTAAACAGTGTGCTTTTTTCTCTCCTTCTTTCTCTCCTTTTTTTTTTTTTTCTGTGTCCCTTTCTGTAGAAGAGCGTAGGCTCGAAACGTAAAAGACTTATTCTATCTTGAGCGTTATACTAATACATCTGTTTGTTTTGTACACCACCTGTCTTCGTCTTTTGTTTTTTTTCGTAAACTCACCCTATATACTATATATATATATATATATATATATATATATATATATAATATATAATATGTATAATTGCATTACAACTGAACACGCGGGGATAATCGAAATTCTTCCTCCCTTTTTCTTATGTGGTGTGTGTGTGTGTGTATAGTCATGTGATTATTTGCAGTGTTATTTGGTGAGTTTTAGCTCTCATTTTCTAGCAAGTAGACGTAAAAGCGCGTCCTTATCATAATAGACATATATATATATATATATATATATATATATATAATATATATATATATATATATATATATATATATATATATATCTATATATATATATGTATATACATGTATATATATAGGTATATATAGATATAAATATATATATATATACATACTATATGTATATATATACATATATATATGTATGTGTGTATATATGTATGTCCGTATGTGCGTGTATATAATATATATATATATTATATAATATAATATATATATATATATATATAACCATATAAACATACAAAAACACACATTCACATGTATATACACACTTGCGTATAAACAAACACATACTATTATACACACATCTTTCTTTCTATATCTATCTATGTGTCTACTTATCTATCTATCTATCTATCTATCTATCTATCTATCTATCTATCTATCTATCTATCTACCTGTCTGCATGTCTTTCTGTCTGTCTGTCTGTCTGTCTGTCTGTCTGTCTGTCTCTCTCTCTCTTTCTCTCTATCTATATGCATGTATATATAAAAGGCATTCCTTATACCATTCTTTACTGCTATGCTCAATTACAATTCTTTGTTTTCTTCTTTCCTTCCTCCTCCTTCCTCCCCTTCCTCCTTTCTCTCCTCCTTTCCTTTTTCTTTCATAAAACTACCTTTGCACGCAATTCTTGGACATGTGTTGCTGGTAGCTATGGCAACGATACTATTTACTGTTCTATGCGCTATCATTGTTGTACTTTAGTAGTAGAAGTAGTAGTGGTGCAGGTGGTTATAGTAGTAGTGGCAGTAGTAGTAGTGGTAGTGGTGGTGGTTATGGTAGTGGTGGTAGTGGTAGTAGTAGTTGCTGTTGTGTATTGTAGTCGACAGATAGTTGTCTATAAAATAAAAGACAGTCATTAGCGTAATCAGTGAAATTTAATAATAATAATAATAATAATAATAATGATGATGATGATGATGATGATGATGATAATAATAATAATGATAATAATATTATGATAATATAAAATATAATAATAATATAATAATAATAATAATGATAATAATAATAATAATAATAATGATAATAATAATAATAATAATAATAATAATAATGATGATGATGATGAATAATGATAATAATAATAATGATAATAATAATTATGATAATACTAATAATTATGATAATAATAATAATGAATAATAATTATGATAATACTATATTTATGATAATAATAATAATGATAATAATAATAATAATAATAAATGAAATAATAATGAAATAATACTAATATGAATAATAAATTAATAATAATAATGAAGAATAAAATAATAATAATAATCAATAATAAGAAGAAGAAGAAGAAGAGAACCAAAGAAGAAGAAAAAAGAAGAGAAGAAGGAGAAGAAGAAGAAGAAAAAGAAGAAGAAAAATAAGAAGAAAAAGAAGAAGAAAAAAAGAAGAAAAAGAAGAAGAAGAAGAAAAGGAAGAAGAAGAAAAAAAGAAGAAAAAGAAGAAGAAGAAGAAGAATGTCTTCTATTATCCCCAGGAGGATAGGTGGTAGAGGTGGGGTATCACAAAGACAGACAACAATTTGTGTGGGGATTTAGATAGAAGATGGTAAAAAAGAAATTAAAAGACGGTGAAATGAATAAAAAAAAAGGTATGGGATAACATGAATGATGCAGTCTTCCTATTAGGGTCAATCAAAGAACCCCACATATTCCAGGATTACCCAGACTATCGCGAGTATGAGCCCTCTCTCTTGCTCTTCAATCTGCAGGCGCACACACGAAGAGTAGAGCCATTCATTCGAGCGATTTCTGCCACAGTCATCCCATCTTTTCACAAATTTACGGGGTTGGGGTGGTACTTCCATCTTTACTTTCCTTTCAATGTGGGTCTTACAAAAGCGATGAGATCTTGACTGAAAAAGAAGGTGTCTTTCCTCAGTCTTTCCAGCCTCGCCCACCACACGAAACCTCTTTCTCCGTAGCCACTTTGTAGAGGGACACCAAGTGCTCTGCCTTGTTAAGGGTCGGTAGAGGGGCAATCCTCGCGATGGGTTCGGTCGAGAGAATCCGTTTCACACGTCATAGCGGCTGTTCGACATAATTCCACGGGTCAGCAATGCTTGGGCCCAGCAGGAATGCATGCCGAACGGTTTCGTCGCTCTGCGCACAATCCGTTCCACTAAAACACAATGACAGAAATGGATTTCTTGTGCCGAGGTGAGATAATGGGATTAAGTCAATTACATTGACCCCAGTGCGCAACTGGTACATAATTTCGCCGACTCTGAAAGGATGAAAAATCGACTTCGGCGGAATTTGATCTCATAACTGTGAAACCGGAAGAACTGCTGCTGAGTATTTCGTTCGGAGAGCTAACACTTCTGTGAGCTCGCTGGCCTCTTAATAATAATAATAATAATAATAATAATAATAATAATAATAATAATAATAATTCTTTCTACGATAGGCAGTGGACCAGTAGGTTTCAAGGAAGTAGGTCAAGCCAATCAGACGAACCCCTGTTCTTCACTGGTAGTTATTTTCCTACTGGACTGTCGACAGTTAAGTGTGCCAGTCATGGACACAGTACAGCTGTGTGGTATCTACTTACAGCTATGTAGACTGGACTATCGACAATTAAGTGTGTTGGTTGGGCACACAGTACAGCGAACTATACCACTGTGTGGTACCTACATACAGCTAGATAGACTGGACTGTCGACAGTTGTGTTGGCTATGGAGAGAGTACAGCGAACTATACCACACTGTGGTACCTACTTACAGCTAGGTAGACTGGACTGTTGACAATTAGGTGTGTTGGTCATAGACACAGTACATCGAACTATATCACTGTGTGGTATCTACTTACAGCTAGATAGACTGGACTGTTGACAGTTAAGTGTGTTGGTTGTGGACACAGTACAGTGAACTCTATACTACAGCATAGTACTTGCATGCAAATACCAATCTAAGTCTTGTCTACAGAACCCGATCTAAATCTAAGCTACTAATTGCTTATATTTGGCTCCTGAAGCTAATTTCTCCGAGAAAAGCATGAACATCTCAACTTCAGACAACGCCATTCAATGACATTCCGAAATATTGGTGCAGTTTAGTGGAGTGTGGAAGTGGTGCCAAGTGGGAAGACAGAATGAAGAGATCAATGGAGAATTCGATAAGGAATGTTCAATTTCTTTTCTTCGAAAGGTAGAGGCAGGGTGTCGGATGGAATTGGAAACTGCGGAGAGAAAAAATACAGAAGGAACCAAAAAAAGAAAAAAGAAAAAACAAAACAAAAAACCCAACAAAAACAAAGAAAAACAATTATAGAAACAAAGTATATAGAAATAAATGAAATAAAACCGGAAAATAATAAAGAAAAAAAAAGCAAAATATAAGAAAATATTTGAAAACATTGACGAAGAAATAAGGAAGAACACAAGACAAACCAAAGTGATAAATGGTTGGAATTATTGCAGACTTTCACCTTTCTGACACTCTCTGCCTCCTCCTCTTACTCTCTGTCTCTCTGTCACTCTGTCTGTCTGTCTCTCTCTCTCTCTCGATATTTATGTCTATTTCTGTCTCTCTGTTTCTCTCTCTCTCTCTGTTTCTCTCCCTCTATCTGTTTCTCTCTCTCCTTCTGTTTATGCTCTCACTCGCTCTACCTAGCTCTCTCTCTCTCTCTCTCTCTCTCGATATTTAGGTCTATCTATCTCTGTTTCTCTCTCTCTCTCTCTCTCTCTTTACTTCTCACTCTCTATCTTGCTCTCATTCGCTCTACCTCTCTCTCTTCTTTTCCGTCTGACTGTTTCCCTCTCACTCAATTTTCTTCTTCTCTCTCTCTCTCTCTTTCACCCCCCCACTTCACTCTGTATACACCAAACACAAGACTTTCCTTACACACAGTCATGACAAAAATCACCGACACACACACACACACATACAAAAACAATCTTACATACAAATTCAATACCAATCACACACAAGTACAAACTCATACACATTCGAACAAAGACATACATACGTACACATGTTCACACACACACACACACACACACACACACCACCCAACGCGTCAACAACCTTTAATAAACCAATATTAAATCAATCATTTAGACGTATTCTTTATTTATTTAGTTATTTTAAAGTATTTTTTTAAATATTTATTTGATCTTTTTTTCTATAACGTGTTAATGATCGAACTTCGATAGCAGAGAAATGCAGAACTGATAACATATTGGACGATAAATCGAAGTATTGAGGTTCATATCTTACTGTGTACTTAACTGTCAACAGCCCAGTCTACCTAGCTGTAAGTAGGTACCACACTGTAGTGTAGCTCATTTTACTGTGTCCATGGCCAACACACTGAACTGTCAACAGCGCAGTCTACTTAGCTGTATGTAGGTACCACAATGATATAGTTTATTGTACTGTGTCCCTGACCAACACACTGAACTGTCAACAGCCCAGTCTACCTAGCTGTAAGTAGGTACCACATTGTAGTATGGTTCATTTTTCTTCTTCTTCTTACAGCATTCACCCGGGGTGGGTTGCACTGGCTTCATTCATCCTCAATGCTGCATCTCTCCCAAACGCCGACCAGGCCTGGCGATTTGAGGCTAACGACCGCGTGATCTCCAACCACTCCTTATTCCAGCGGCGAACGCCGTAGATATGGGGGCCTAGGTTGGGTTCCAGATCAGCCTTGACTGTCATCAGCCAGGTTTTTCGTTGTCCACCACACTGCTTTCGCCAACCCTGAAGGGGAGCTGGGGCAATTGCTTCGTAGATGAATTCTCCTGGTTGATGACGGAGAGCATGACCCAGCCAACGCAGACGTCTCGTTAGGATGACTTGTCGGAGGGAGGTGATTTTGCACTGGTGTCGCACCGAATTGTTGGAGACAAAGTGATGCCATCGGACACGAAGGATGCGGCGTAGACAGAGGTGATCGAAGGATTCTAGTCGCTTAATATCTTCCATCCTCATTGGCCATGACTGGCTGCCGTAAAGGAGAATCGTTCGCACATTTTGCTGTGTCTGTGACCCATACACTTAACTGTCAACAGCCCAGTCTACTTAGCTGTAAGTAGGTACCACAGCGTGGTATAGCTCACTATATTGAATCCATGACCAACACACTTAACTGTCGACAGTCCAGTCTACCTAGTTGTATGTAGATACAACATTGTGGTATAGTTCACTGTACTAAGGTCATGATCAACACAAATGACGATAGCCCAGTCTACCTAGCCGTATGTAGGTACCACACTGTTGCATAGTTCACTGTACTAAGTTCATGACCAACACAAATGACTATAGCCCAGTCTACGTAGCCGTATGTAGGTCCCACACTGTTGCATAGTTCACTGTACTAAGTTCATGACCAACACAAATGACTAAAGCCCAGTCTACGTAGCCGTATGTAGGTCCCACACTTTTGCATAGTTCACTGTACTGTGTCCATGACTAGCACACTTAACTGTCGACAGTGCAGTCTGCTTAGCTGTAAGTAGGTACCACAGTGAGTTATAGTTTTTTCTTTGGTTTTAATTTGGTTGCGAGAGACATGGGAGCGAGATACGAGGAAAAAGAAAATTTACGAGTCACATCAAACAATGAAAATATTTGTTAGATTTATTAAAATTTCCATAAATCTCTCGTTGAATTGTGTTATTCCCCGCAATGTGGTGGGTATGGGTGTTTGTACAGTTCGTATACATACATACATACGTACGTACGTACATACATACGTACGTACATACACACATGTATGTACATATGTGTGTGTGTGTTTGTCGAAACATTAAGTTGAAATGAACTTTAGTCAATCAATATTTGGCAATAAAACAGGTTTTTAAACGAAAGAAAACAAAAATGAAAAAACAATAAATTAAAAATGGATAAACAAATGAATAATAAGGGGGTGGAAGAGGGAGACCGGGGTAAACCCTAACTTTGGCACCTGAGTTGCCCTCCTTCCCTACTCACCAACAGCCTTCTCTACTAAACCTCTATTGAGTAGGTGAATACTCGTGCCAGAAGGTAAACAAATATATGAACAATTTTGTGATTGATTACAGAGTTAACGGCCATTTTTAACCCCTACGACAGATCACGTGATGCGGCTGTCTGTTCTGTTCTGTTCAACATATTTAGATAAACTGGCTTTGCCATTGACCACATTTCAAACACGTAAATCTATTTTCATCTACTTTGTTGTCATGACTTAATCAGATGCTGAATGGCGGCGTTCACGGCCCTTATCAGGGACCCCGAGATTGGAGAAGGAATTTATTCCTGAAATAGGGACTTAGCAGTAGAATAGTTTGCTACTGGCCAGAAGGAACCGACAAACTAGGCAAGCACAGTGGTTCGCTTTGTTTCTAGCTTTTTAATTTGTGTTTTTGATACGTTTATATTTAGGTGTATATACATACATGTGTATATATAATATAATGTAGTCATCAAGGCGGTGAGCTGAGAGAATCGTTAGCACGCCGGGCGAAATGCTTTGCCGCTTTTCGTCTGTCTTCATGTTCTGAGTTCAAATTCCACCGAAGTCGACTTTGCCTTTCATCCTTTCGGGGTTGACAAATTAAGTACCAGTGAAACACTGGAGTCAATGTAATTGACTAGCCCCTTATTTCAGAGCTTGTGCCTATAGTAGAAAGGATTATTATTATTATTATTATTATTGAGTGAGAGAGCAGTGCATGCCATCAAAGTGACTCTAGGGTAAAATATACGAAGCCCAGTATACCCTTCATGACTACTCGTCTGATAAGGGTACACCAGGCACATGCATCACAACCATATGTGCACGACATGGTGATCTCATATCAAGATAAACAGTACATGACCTTGCAGGTGGGGCCCAGTTAGAATTTTTCTTCTGGTCGAGTAGCCCATACCACTCAAAAGGTCCCTGAATAAGGTTTGTTTAAGAATGATGAACGAAACACCCATGTTTCCAGAGGTGAATTATCCAAACCCCAAAGAATTCCTCTCAACACATGTCTATGATGCTCCCCCACTACTTCTGCTCGTGATCAGAGATGCACATATCGTCAGCCACTAAGGGACATGCTCAACTGGTTAAGGACAAACAACTGACAAGCAAATCTGTAGTATTGAGCAGAATATTTGCTGTAGCCCATCTTTTTATACCAAGACAAAACAATGTACATGATTAACACTTCCAATCAGTTAAGATCAGAAGCCAAGAGAGCCATTGCCTGGTACTGCATCAGGGCATTATTATTATTATTATTATTATTATTATTATTATTATTATTATTATTATTATTATTCAGTAGTCTTAGTTTTATCACATACCTTTCACTGCACTATCAAGTGCAGTTCTGTGTGCCTTGGGTATGTGCTGTGGTCTGTTGTGATGCTCTTACATTTACTGTATTGAAAGTGTTTTACGTAGGATGTGTGCGGTGCCTAGCAGTGCTATTTTCTGTATGTTACATACATTCGTATGTTCCTGAGTTTTGGTTATGCATGAATGTTTTTTAATCATACCTATTGCACTTATTATTATGGGGGTTTTCTATTATTATCATTATTATTATTATTATTATTATTATTGCAGATAAACACAAATAGGCTTGACACATACATACATACATATCCGCACGCGCAGATACACACATGTATAAGCATAGATAAAGATAGATACATATATGCATACACACATGCACGCGCGGACGCACACACAAACACACATATATACACAAATATATTAAACTTAGAGCATAAAAATACAGAATGATAAGAAAATAATACATAGTTTCTTAACTCGACAGCTGTTTCAGGAAGCTCGGAATTACGTAATAACCGTAATGTTCATAACTTGCAGACGAAATGTGCAAAAAGCCTGGGGTATGTAATCAGAAAATAGTCACACACAGATATATTATAAGTCGGGCTCGCGCACTCGCATGACATAAAGTCTCTAAAAATTATTTCCCTCTCACATGTCCAAAGATGACCATCACTGAGCATTACAGTGATCATGCTTCCAACAGGGTCTCTGTAAGTTCTCTAAGCTGTTAAATGTCTTATGGTTGACCATATCGTGGCATTCCGTCGGTTACGACAACGATGGTTCCAGTTGATCCGATTAACGGAACAGTCTGCTCATGAAATTAACATTCAAGTGGCTGAGCACGCCACAGACACGTGCAACCTTAATGTAGTTTTCGGGGAGATTCAGCGTGACACAGAGTGTGACAAGGCAGGCCCTTCGAAATACAGGTACTACAGAAACAGGAAGAAAAAATGATAGAAAGTTGTGGTGAAAGAGTACAGCAGGGTTCGTGTAGCCTCGTGTAGCTTTAGGTGTTTTCCCTCAATAAACACTCACAACGCGCGGTCTGGGAATCGAAACCGCGATCCTACGACCGCGAGTTCGCTGCCCTAACCACTGGACCATTGTTCCTCCACATGACTGACCATACAACTGAAGAGGTGTACTACACGGCAGAATGTAGAATCTATATTTCAGTATATAGAATTGTCATTCTAAAGGAATTCTTCAACGCCTGTGCAGAATTCTAGGACCATTAAGGGTTACAGAACCCCTTAAAGATCATCGCCACCATCTTGATGTTGTAGCTGCGTCGCGATCTTGGCTCATTTGAACGATTGCCAATACAGAGTACGATAAAAGCTGTTGCGCTATCAAGTGGCTGGTAACTGAACCGACAGCGCGTCACGTTCACGTGGAATGGAGGGCTGCTAGGAAACCAAAACATTTGAAAAAAGACCCATGTTACCAGTATAGAGTTAATGATTATCTAAAAGACACTTGTTAGTACCTCGGACGAGATGCTAAGCAGCGTTTCCGCCGGCTCTTTACGTTCCGAGTTCAAATCTTGCCGTGGTCAAATTTATCTTTCATACCATCAGGGTCGAACAAATAAAGCACCAGTCAAGTAGAAGGGGTTAATGTAATGGACTTGTCTCATCCCATCAAAATTGCTGGCATTATTGGACCTTGTAACAGACCCGTGTCTTGTGCAGGGACAATGTCGTGATGTTGGTCATTTATACGCCTTGGAAACCGGCTCACCGGCCTTTATGAGTCAAAGGGCCCGTTGTATATATATTATATGTGCGTGTGTTTGTGTGTGTGTGTGTGTGTGTGTGTTTGTGTGTGTAGGGGGATGTATGCCAAGAAATTCCTCTTGGCTGACGGTAATAATCCGTAATCAAAGAGAACTGTTTGCAGCGCTGGCATTTTCGGTTTATTGTATCCTAACATCATGACCAGATGTTTCCTTCTCTCTCTCTCTCTCTCTCTCTCTCTCTCTCTCTTTCTGTCACACACACACACACACACACACACGCAAGTATTCTATACACGCACACGGTTCTTCGCGCAAAAACAAAGCCTTCTTGGCATCAAAAGCGAAAGTGGCGTTTGCCTATTGATATAACGAGTATAAACAAGAAGGGGGAAATGCGTTTTTAAAGAAACCAATAAAAACGCCAAAACACACGCACAAGGAAGAGAGGGGGGGAGAGGGAGAAACATACACACACACAAACACACACACACACACACATATATATCCACTCCTACAAACATACGTATTATACACAAACACACATCAATACGGACATATTTGCCGAGTTTGGTCGGTTTCTCTTCCTGTACTTTTACTTCTTCGTGCTTCCCTTCTATTATGTCCTTATTTATTTTGTTCTTATTATCTTCTTGTTGTTGCTGCTGTTGTTGTTCTTGTTCTTCTCCTATTTCTTCTTCCTCTCCTTCTATTTCTTCTTCTCCTATTTCTCCTTCTCCTCCTCTTTCTTCTTCTTCTTCTCCTTCCTCTCCTTCTATTTCTTCTCCTTCCTCTTCTTCTTCTTCTACTCCTCCTTCTCCTTCCTCTCCTCCTTCTCCTTTCTCTCCTTCTTCTTCTTCGCCATCTTCTTCTCCTTCTCCTTCTCCTCCTCCTCCTCCTCCTCCTTCTTTTTCTTCTTCTACTCCTTTTTCTCCTTCTCCTTCTCTTTCTCCTTCTCCTTCTTCTTCTTCTCCTTCTACTATCTCTTCTTCTCCTTCTCCTTCTTCTTCTTCTTCTTCTCCTTCTCCTTCTTCTTCTTCTTCTCCTTCTACTATCTCTCTTCTTCTTCTTCTTCTTCTTCTTCTTCTTCTTCTTCTTCTCCTTCTACTATCTCTTCTTCTTCTCCTTCTCCTTCTTCTTCTTCCCCTTCTCCTCCTTCTTCTCCTTCCTCTTCTTATTCTTCCCCGTCTGTCACGCAGCAATATCATTTGTTTTGCTTTGTTCGCCGTTTTTGTTTATCTTTTTGTCTTTTCTCAGGAGATTTTCTATGGATTTTCTAATGTCAATCAAACGGCTGTATGTTTAACTTACAGTACTTGAGACACTAGATGTAGCTTTAAGTAAGCCATTATATACACACACATATATACGTGCACGTGTACGTGCGTGCTTCTATATATCTGCTTGTGTATATTATGTATCCGTGCATGTATATGTGTGTGTATGTGTACAAATATTGCCTTCGTAGCGCCAGCGAACTCCCGTCCTTGACCAGTTTCTCTTATTACAATATCTATTGATTTTCGACAAAGACAATATGTTGTTGTTGTTGCAGTTAGTTTTTTGGCTTTTGGAAGAATCAGCAACAACGTCAGACAATATTCTTCATTGCACTGTTAACGTTCGCCTTCGCTTATTTTACATCACGGGTTCAAATCTTACCCAATGCTTTATTGTTCTTTTTATGAAGTGCCCTGTCCATTATGCACCAGAGGTGTTCAATAGGGTTCTTATCTGGTGACTGGCTTGGCCATGGAAGTTTTTTAATGCCATTCTCATCCAACAAATCTTGAGTCATTTTAGCCGAGTGACAAGGAGCCCCATGTTCCATAAATAAAGAGACTTCTTTTATCATTTTACCACTGGAGAAGATTGAAAGGAATCCTTTCTGCAATATGGACACGTATTTATCTGAGCTTATGTTTCCCTTACATTCCATCAGCTCTGATCAACCGTTGCTCCAAATTGCTTCCCAGACCATCACAGAATAACTGCCGTGTTTCATTGTTGGCTGCAATCTTTTCACTTCAAATTCTTTTATTTTTTACCGAAATTGAGAAAAAATAAGTACTTGTTATTGTCATTATTGTTTAATCCCAAGTTCAATAACGATGGGATAGATGGTATGCCGTTCTAACCGTGACTATCCTGTATTTTACCGAGGCATCACCATACGCCAAAGATTACATTATTCGAAGTGTCATTAGTTTTAGTTGATCTCATTCGTAACACAAAATCCTATTCATAATTTCATCCTACGCGGAGCCCTCTTCTTCTATCATACTCTCTATTTTGGTCAACTTGCGCCGCAGGGTCTCAGAGGAGATAGTGTTAGTTGAAGGCTAATAAACCTGCCATACACAGACAACTTCAGCTTTATATATAGAGAAAGATTTATAGCACGTTGATCGACCAGACAATGACGTGTTGCTTGCGTATGACACCGGTGTTGACCTTAAATTATAACCTCTCAGTTACTCGCTCCATCCAAGAACATACATTTAACTCTTGGATACCATTCATAGATAGATGAATAGAGTGGAGGCGCAATGGCCCAGTGGTTAGGGCAGCGGACTCGCGGTCGTAGGATCGCGGTTTCGATTCCTAGACCGGGCGTTGTGAGTGTTTATTGAGCGAAAACACCTAAAGCTCCACGAGGCTCCGGCAGGGATGGTGGTGATCCCTGCTGTACTCTTTCACCACAACTTTCTCTCACTCTTACTTCCTGTTTCTGTTGTACCTGTATTTCAAAGGGCCGGCCTTGTCACTCTCTGTGTCACGCTGAATATCCCCGAGAACTACGTTAAGGGTACACGTGTCTGTGGAGTGCTCAGCCAGTTACACGTTAATTACACGAGCAGGCTGTTCCGTTGATCGGATCAACCGGAACCCTCGTCGTCGTAACCGACGGAGTGCTTCCATCCCAGATGAATATAGAGGGAGGTAGTTTGGCAATGGACAGAGAGATAGGTAGATAACTAGAAAGATAAATGGGTAGATAGGCAGCTAGCTAGGTAACTCAGGTGCCGAGGTTAACAATCTTCTCAATCATTTTAACTCTAAACACTAGAGAGTTCGTCCGTAACACTGTTAAGTGCAGAGTATGAACTTCCTGTAGTTCTGGCAGAGTTTTAACGATGATGGAGAAGGACAGGAAAAATATTCAATATATTTGGCGAAAACTATTTAAATCGACAGATGTTCAGCATTAAAACACGACCATCTTTCACTACACGGGAGTAAATACGATGCACGCATACATACACGCATGCGTAGAGACACGCATGCATAAACATAGATACATATTTGTATATAAACACATACATGCATAAACATACATTATATTACCTATAATCACTGCTTAGCCCTGTGCCATTAAATTCACCGGAAGTGGAGGCTCTTCTACACTCTCTTTCCTTCTTTCTTAGTCCATTTCTCCTTCATCTCTTCCTCACCGTCCTCCACTACCTAAGACTCAGTATTGTAAGCACAAGCATATATATATATATATATATATATATATATTATATATATATATATATATATGCTTGTGCTTACATACTGAGTCTTAGGTAGTGGAGGACGGTGAGGAAGAGATGAAGGAGAAATGGACTAAGAAAGAAGGAAGAGAGTGTAGAGAGCCTCCACTTCCGGTGAATTTAATGGCACAGGGCTAAGCAGTGATTATAGGTATATAATGTATGTTTATGCATGTATGTGTTTATATACAAATATGTATCTATGTTTATGCATGCGTGTCTCTCTACGCATGCGTGTATATAATATAGATATATATATATATATATATATATATATATATACGTGTTATATATACGTGTATATATATATATATATATATATACCGTGTATATATATATATATATACGTGTATATATATATATTATATATATATATATATAATATATATATATATATACGTGTATATATATATATATATATACGTGTATATATATATTATATATATATATATATATACACGTATATATATATATATATATATATATTATACGTGTATATATATATATATATTGTGTGTGTGTATACGTATATATATACGTGTATATATGTATATGTGTATATATATAATATATATATATATATGTATGTATATATATTATATTGTATATATATATACATGTATATATATATATGTATATATATATATACATGTTTATATGTATATATGTGTACGTATATATATTTATATAAACACACGCACTTGCACACACATTTATACACATATATATTTATTTATATGATCAGTTGTATAACCTAATTCGTTATCAATATGAAAATTATGATGTACACAAACGTGCGTGTGAGTGCGCATATATATATATAATTGTGTATGTGTGTGTATGTGTGTGTGTGTATCTATATATATACATACACATACATGCATACACACAAACACACACACTCAGTATATAAAAAATATGGTTATATATAAATATACAAAGTTGCGCGTATACAACATAGGAATGAACGTATGCAAACACGCACACATACACACACATTCACACACACACACACAACACGCACAAACATACACGCGTATATGCATAAAAACACACATCCGGACGTGCATAAACACACACACACATATTTATATATTATTTAACTCAACATCATGGTCAAGATAGGAATGTTTAGGTCAAAGAGAAATTTTAAAATTCCAAACCAACCGGAAACGGCACCATATTGCTGCTGTGCGCGTAAGTGAGAGAACGTTACCAGACGGTTGTATACTTTACAACGGAAACCACAAGCGTCCATTTTGTTTGCGCTGTGCTGATGTGAAAGCGAATGGATTCTTTGTAGAGAACAGTCTAACAACACCAGGTAAGCGTGTATATAGCTTCTATATTTTTACTTGTTTCAATCATTGAAATGCGGTCATGCTGGGGCACCACCTTGAAGGGTTTAATAGAATAAATCGACCACATTATTTTTTTCTTCAAGTTCTTATTCTATCGATCTTTTTAGTTAGGGGGACGTAAACAAACCAACACCGGTTGGCAATGTGCAGGAGGGAAACAGAGACACAGATCTCTCTCTCTCACACACACATGTACACACTTACATACAGTTTCTGTTCTCACCTGGCCCACGATCTATAGTAGAAGGCACTTGCTGAAGATGCTGCGCAGTTGGCCCGAACTTGAAACCTTGAGGCCGCAAAGCAAGTTTCTTAGCCACGCGGCCACACACACAC
>NW_021836897.1:2500-5000 GCF_006345805.1 Octopus sinensis | reverse complement strand
GTGTGTCTCAGTTTGTGTGTATACTCTACACGCATACACAGACATGCCTGAAGTCAATAGACACCCTTATAATCATTAAAATTTATTTAAATCTGAAATTATACCTTGAAATAATTTATTAACTGTTATAATGTGAATATTTAATATTTAGTGGACATGCCCTTTGCATTTTTCAAAGCAAAGACCCTATTAGGTACGTTGCTGATCAGATGACGAATATTCTCTTGCGGAATTTCTTGCCAAGTTTCATGCAGTAATCTTAAAAGATCTGGCTTTGAAGATGCTTTTTGTTCTTTTTATGAAGTGTCCTGTCCATTATGTCCCAGAGGTGTTCAATAGGGTTCATATCTGCTGACTGGCTTGGCCATGGAAGTTTTTTAATGCCATTCTCATCCAACAAATCTTGGGTCATTTTAGCCGAGTGACAAGGAGCCCCATGTTCCATAAATAAAGAGACTTCTTTTATCATTTTACCACTGGAGAAGATTGAAGGGAGTCCTTTCTGCAATATGGACACGTATTTATCTGAGCTTATGTTTCCCTTACATTCCATCAGCTCTGATCAACCGTTGCTCCAAATTGCTTCCCAGGCCAGCACAGAATAACTGCCGTGTTTCATTGTTGGCTGCAATCTTTTCACTTCAAATTCTCGATCACAGTGTCTCCAGAACCAAACTCGACCACCTACCTTCAGGAAATAAAGCAAATCTGGACTCATCAGAGAATATCACAGTGTCCCAAAAGGCTAGTGGCCTGTCCACCATTTCACTGGCCCGATCTTTTCTCCGCTTGATGCTGGCTGGTCGAAGAAGTGGCTTCCTCCTTGCTGCTCTGCCATAGTAACCAAGTTCGTGGAGATACCTGACAGCTGTTCTGGGACTGACATCAACCTGTTTCGCTATATCAGAGGCCTTTTGGATTCATTCCCCTCTCTGGCGAATTGCACAATCACTCTATTAACTGTAGAAAGCGGAATCCCAAGGTTCTCTATGATTTTACGCTATGTCCACCTTCAGAATGACCCCAAATACAGCCTGTTTGAAATCCATAGAGTTCCAAGGTTTCTTTTGTACATGGAATGATTAAACAGTCACATATAGAACCCGAAACATAAAAATGTCAATTAAAAAAATATAAACGCTACAAGTTACAATAAATATAAAACAATGTTTTATGGGGTGTCTATTTACTTCTGTCATGTCTGTGTATATATATACTCATAATATATCACATATATATATATACATTTTTTTTACTGCGATAGTATATATATATAATATATATATATACGTAGGTAGGTATTTGCGCGCGCGCATCCATAGCGTGCTTCGTATGTAAAACAACATTTCACTGATTTTATGTGAACAAAGCTGACACATTTATGTTGTTGTGATATAAAAAACATTGAAGTTATGGGGATGAGCATCTCCGAAATTGACGGAATGTTGATGCACACACAACACAAACATATATAGCATCTGTGTCTCTGTGTATATATATATATATATATATATAATATAATATATTATATATATATATATCACATAATATATACATATATATATATATCACATATATGTATGTATACATATACATAATATATATATACATATATATATATATATATAATATATATATATATATATGTATGTATACATATATATATATGAATATAGTATATGTATATGATATGTGTATATAGTATATATGTATATTTATATACGTATGTCTAAATGTAAGTGTACACTTCTTAATATATTACGTATGCACATATCCTGTATATGAGTATATATAAATACACGCATATAAGTATGTGTGTGCATGTGTGTGTGTATATGTGTATGTATGTCAGTGTGTGTGTGCATGTATGTATATATGCATACACGTACACGTATTCATATACATTTTATGTTCGCCTAGGTGTCTGTATAAAGTTGAATGTTAAGTATTGGTCATAGCTTTCTTCTAAGTTGACACGAATCATTCAAATTACAAAAGTTGGTGGATTAAATCCTAAACGAAGATACCCTTCGGTACAGTTTCTACTACAAGCGATGTATCCACCCCATTATTGTACCCCACTCTCGAAATATCCTTGAAAAACCAAAAGCCATGCGTGCACGATTGAACGTATTTCTTCGTAGCCATTTTTATATCTTCCGTGTCATCAAATAATTGTTCCCGAAGATTGTCTTTTATTGTGCCTTAGAAGTGGAACTTTGAGAGCACCAGGTCCAGTATGTACAATGGATGGGGTACCACTGACCAATTTACCGATTTGTTACCAAAGACGTGTATTCATAGTCAATGTGGATCATTTTAAAATTCTTGTTCGGTTCCTTCCTTCCGATGGTTTCTCTAAACTTGTTTAGTGTCTCAATGTGCCACTCACTGATCACAGTACGCCTACGTTCCAGACAATCAAGAAGAACCCCGCCCTTGTCATTTCCTCAAACAGTCACCATGGCTCTCCATGCCGATCGCTGGTTCTTGAAATTCC
>NW_021836896.1:20000-22548 GCF_006345805.1 Octopus sinensis | reverse complement strand
GACGGCTTCTTCAGTTTCCGTCTACCAAATCCACCACAGGAGGCTTTGGTCGGCCCGAGGCTATAGTAGAAGACACTTGCCCAAGGTGCCACGCAGTGGGACTGAACCGGAACCATGTGGTGGTAAACAAGCTACTTACCACACAGCCACTCCTGCGCCTATATGTATGTATGTGTATAAACATACACGTGTGTGTGTGTGTGTGTGTGTGTGTGTGTGTGTGTGTGGTGTGTGTGTATATCAAAATATGACAGATAGAATAACACTGATTGAACAAATATTAGTCTTAAAAATAAGTATTGGTATCGATTTTAGGGCGGTGCCCCAGCAGGCTGCAGCCGATGAGAGTAGGAATAATTACATATACATAAATACATATGCACATACCACACACACACACACACACACACACACACACATATATATATATGTTATATATATATATATATAATAATATATATATAATATATATATATGTTGTATGTATATATGTGTTGTATGTATGCATGTAGGTTTGTATGTTGTATGTATGTATGTATGTTGCATGTATTTATGTATGTATGTATGTATGTATGTATGTTTGTATGTCTGTATGTATATATGTGTTTGTATGTATGTATGTATGTATGTATGTATATATGTGTTTGTATGTATGTATGTATGTATGTATGTATGTATGTATGTGTTTGTATGTATGTGTGTATGTATGTGTGTGTGTGTGTGTGTGTATCAATAAAGAAAGAGAGCGTGTGAGAGAAGGAAGGAGGAAATGGAGAAATATGTTCTTGCGAAGATATATCCAATGAAGTGTTGTCATGTTGTATATATAAATAGCTATACATACAGTTGTATTTATACTTCATTTCGTTCCGAATATAAGTACATTGGTGTGTTTTCTGCACATTATCTTTCAGTGACTTGAATAATTTATAGCTGTAGATAAACTAGTAGTGCTTCTACAGCAGCAGTGGAACTAACTAGTCTGTGCGGCTGGGTGAAATCTTAAGCAATATTACGTACAACCGTGATTACTGCTGTTGATGTGATAAGTGCGCGTTCGGAACATTACATAGGATTTATTCGGGGTTTAAAACTAAACTGGATCTCTTCTTGTTGGGAGTCCCAGATGAACCTACCTCCTCACGACAGGAGACACGGATGCGGGCAGCAGCATCGAACTCCCTTGTTGATCAAGTGCCACGTATCAGAGGTGGATTCACAAACTAGTGTAGCTCATTCAGCGGTGGTGCCCCAGCATGGCCGCGGCCTTCGGGCTAAAACATTTTTAAGGATTTAAGGATTATCTTTCAGTGACTTGAATAATTTATAGCTGTAGATAAACTAGTAGTGCTTCTACAGCAGCAGTGGAACTAGTCTGTGTGGCTGGGTGAAATCTTAAGCAATATTACATACGGCCATGATTACTGCTGTTGATGTGATAAGTGCACGTTCGGAACATTACATAGGATTTATTCGGGGTTTAGTAAAAATAGTGGATTTTTTTTTTTTTTTTTTTATAAGCTTGTTTCTTATTGACAATAGTCTTGTTAGTCATGCGTCACAATCACGTGACCAAAATTGAAATATGCGTATAGAAATACATATTTGGTAACCAACCTCAGATTCTGAAAGCAAGGTCATAATTTTTAATTTTTTTTTTTTTTTTTGTATTAATCAGAAATAATCAAATTAGTGAGTTCCGATTTCCAATTTTATAATTTTAGGTTGCAGTCTTATACAGCACTCAAGATTTTTCCTTCAACGTATTGTTCTTTGATAAAATCGTTTGGGTTCCGGAAGATGCCTTGCGGTAATAATAAAGTTCCAGTCTAAATGCTTAGAGTTCGATGGTATCGACTAAACCCCCTTTTCTAAATATTGATGACTTTGTGCCTAAATCAGAAACCATTAAAGACAGTAAGCTAGCAGAATCATTAGCATGCCAGACATAATGCTTAGTGGCATTTCGCCCAACTTTACGTTCTGAGATCGAATTACGCCGAGGCCGAATTCGTCTTTAATCCTTTCGAATATCGATGGAATAAATACCAATTGAACACTGGGATCAATGTAATCAATAACCTCTTGCCCCAACATTTCAGGCCTTTTACCTATATAGGCGCAGGAGTGGCTGTGTGGTAAGTAGCTTGCTTACCAACCACATGGTTCCGGGTTCAGTCCCACTGCGTGGCACCTTGGGCACGTGTCTTCTACTATAGCCTCGGGCCGACCAAAGCCTTGTGAGTGGATTTGGTAGGCGGAAACTGAAAGAAGCCCGTCGTATATATGTATATATATATATGTATGTGTGTGTACATGCTTGTGTGTCTGTGTTTGCCCCCCCCCCCTTCCAACATCGCTTGACAACCGATGCTGGTGTGTTTATGTCCCCGGTTTGGCAAAAATGACCGATAGAATAAGTACTAGGCTTACAAAGAGTCCTGGGGTCGATTTGCTCGACTAAAGGCGGTGCTCCAGCATGGCCGCAGTCAAATGACTGAAGCAAGTAAAAGAGTAAAAGGAGAGTGAGAGAGAGAGAGAGAGAGAG
>NW_021836896.1:0-15000 GCF_006345805.1 Octopus sinensis | reverse complement strand
ATACAGCTTGGCACCCGTGACGTCGCAACTCATTTCTACAGCTGAGTGAACTGGAGCAACGTGAAATAAAGTGCCTTGCTCAAGAACACAACACGCAGCCCGGACCGGGATTCGAGCTCACAACCTCACGATCGTAAGCTCGACGCTCTAACCACTGAGCCATGGAGATTGATAGAATCTTTTTTGAGACGACGAGCTGGCAGAAACGTTAGCACGCCGGCTGAAATGCTTAGCGGTCGGTATTTCGTCTGCCGTTTACGTTCTGAGTTCAAATTCCGCCGAGGTCGACTTTGCCTTTCATCCTTTCGGGGTCGATAAATTAAGCACCAGTTACGCACTGGGGTCGATGTAATCGACTTAATACCTATGTCTGTCCTTGTTTGTCCCCTCTATGTTTAGCCCCTTGTGGGTAATAAAGAAATAGGTATTTCCTCTGCCGTTACGTTCTAAGTTCAAATTCCTCCGAGGTCGACTTTGCCTTTCATCTTTCGGGGTCGATCAATTAAGTACTAGTTACGTACTGGGGCCGATATAATCGACTTAATCTCTTTGTCTGTCCTTGTTTGTCTCGTCTATGTTTAGCCCCTTGTGTGTAGTAAAGAAATAGGTATTTCGTCTGCCACTACGTTCTGAGTTCAAATTCCGCCGAGGTCGACTTTGCCTTTCATCCTTTCGGGGTCGATAAATTAAGTACCAGTTACGCACTGGGGTCGATGTAATCGACTTAATCCGTTTGTCTGTCCTTGTTTCTCTGTGTTTAGCCCCTTGTGGGTAATAAAGAAATAACAATATTTCTCTAAATCATTTTCGGTGTAAAAGGAATTATAATAGTAGAGTAAAGATACGCTAGTGGTGCTGAAAATGGTAAAAGGAAGTAAGTTGATGATATCTCAAACAACGTGGACGATTTGCAGAATTCCTAAGAAGAATTGTGTTCCGATAAAAGAGATTCTTGCAAACTGAAATTAAGATAAATTGATTGCTTGAAATACTCTCTGAAGAAGGGGAATATTTATGTGGAACTGGGAAAATATTACACTCCCTAGGCCATCATGAGCAGAAAATGTGCTGAATACGTTCAAATATTTTGAAGAATATTGCAATTAATACACAAGATTGAAATGTGAAGCAATGAAAGGAATCCCTTGCACACAAAAAAAAAAAGAAAAAATACTTCAAATGATCAACTCGTGACTGAGTTTGTCGATCTGAGTTTAAATTTGAGCACATTAACCGAAGCCAGTTAATAAATTTTCGACAACTGAAAGAACATATGTCTGTCGAAACGTTGAGTAAATGTCATTTTTCTATCGGCGGTCTGAAAAAAGTCTGCACGCAATGTCAAAAGTCAAAATTCTACATTGCATTTAACTACAAGCATTTAAATGGTAGCTGTGTTAAAAGCTGCAGATAATCAGTTGGGTTAAAAAGTCATTTCTTCTCCTTCCCAACTCAGTGGAACCTACTGTAACATTATTGCTGAATCAACTTCCGTCATATGTGTGTTTTACGTGTGCATGTATGTCTATACTCTTTACTCTTTTACTTGTTTCAGTCATCTGACTGCGGCCATGCTGGAGCACCGCCTTTAGTTGAGCAAATCGACCCCGGGACTTATTCTTTGTAAGCCCAGTACTTATTCTATCGGTCTCTTTTTGCCGAACCGCTAAGTGACGGGGACGTAAACACACCAGCATCGGTTGTCAAGCAATGCGAGGGGGACAAACACAGACACACAAACACACACACACACACCACACACACATATATATATATACATATACATATATACGACAGGAATATATGTATATATAGGCCGATTACAGCGACCTGGGCTCAACTGGAACTTATTTTATCGACCCGGAAAAGATGAAAGGTAATACCGACCTAGGCGGAATTTGAACTCAGAATGTAAAGTCGGACGAAATGCGCTAAGTATTTTGTCGGACGTGCTAACAGTTCTGCCAACTCGCCTACTTAATGTGTGAATATTTTGCTAAAACTATTTAGCATCGAGAAAAATAGAAATATAGTCGGACAAAATTACATAAAACATATGACGTGGCTGTGTGGTAAGAAACTTGCTTCCCAACTACGTGGTTCCGGGTTCAGTCCCACTGCATGGCACCTTGGGCCTGTGTCTTCTAATATAGCCTCTGGTCGACCAAATCACTTGTGGCAAAATTTGAAATCATTAATTAACTCTAGAGGGAGTTTGTTTCCTTCTTATTATTGGTGTAATTGCATAATTCTGCCCTGCGATTCTTTAAATTCTTAATTCATATTACTCTTACTCTTTTACTCTTTTACTTGTTTCAGTCATTTGACTGCGGCCATGCTGGAGCACCGCCTTTAGTCGAGCAAATCGACCCCGGGACTTATTCTTTGTAAGCCCAGTACTTATTCTATCGGTCTCTTTTGCCAAACCGCTAAGTTACGGGGACGTAAACACACCAGCATCGGTTGTCAAGCAATGCTAGGGGGACAAACACAGACACACAAACACACACACACATATATATATATATATATATACATATATACGACGGGCTTCTTTCAGTTTCCGTCTACCAACTCCACTCACAAGGCATTGGTCGGCCCAGGGCCATAGCAGAAGACACTTGCCCAAGATGCCACGCAGTGGGACTGAACCCGGAACCATGTGATTGGTTAGCAAGCTACTTACCACACAGCCACTCCTGCGCCTATTGATATTGATATTTCTATCACAAAATATGGCAAACACTAATTATGATTGTCTCCCATTGACATAATATGAAAAACGGAATTTACGGAATCAACTTACCATTCATTCTTTAACCCATTGCTACCATGTTTCGCTGGAAGCGTTCACTGACATTTTTTCTTTCTTTTTTCTATTTCATTTTTGTAGTTTCTTCATTCGGTATCTTGAAAAAGATACAAGGCGGCGAGCTGGCAGAAACGTTAGAACTCTGGGCGAAATGCTTACCGGTATTTCGTCTGCCGTTACGTTCTGAGTTCAAATTCCGCCGAGGTCGACTTTGCCTTTCATCCTTTCGGGGTCGATTAAATAAGTACCAGTTACGCACTGGGGTCGATATAATCGACTTAATCTGTTTGTCTGTCCTTGTTTGTCCTCTCTGTATTTAGCCCCTTGTGGGTAGTAAAGAAATAGGTATCTTGAAAAAGATCCTATATCCGAACTACTTTAAGAATCATTCTACGTCCGAAATTTTTTTTCTTTGCCACGCGGCTTAATATATCGACCTTTATTTTGTTTTTGTGGGGGTTGCTTGTTTGTTGATTTTTTGTTTCGTTTGTTTGTTTGTTTTTTTTTTCAGTGCATTTTATGCTATTTATGTAGTTTTATTTTGTACTTGAAACCTCTTTAGAGAATACTTATTGTCCAATTAGATGTCCTACTGACTGATAAAGTGCTTTTTAAAATTGTTTTTGGTAGTTTTGTTTTATTAGCTTTTAGATTTTTTCAGAAAATTTTTTCAGAAAATTATCTAACCAAGTAACTATGGTGATGTGAACCATAAAGTATATTTTGCTGAATATCATCAGCACTGCCTCTTCCTTTAAGTCATCATCGTAAGTTTCATTTTAAACACTTATTGGATTTGGAAGTATAATATAAACTGGCGTGATTATCATTTCTCTTTCTTCCTCTCTTGCCTATAAACATTGTAATGAAATCCTATTGAAAAATATCTTTATTAGATCACACACTGTTCAACAGCAGTCAATTGTAGTTTGCTTTTTGGTTTGTAATCCCATTCTTTTTCCAGTATTACACTCGGCGGTTCGATTCTGTCGCCCTCCAGGACAAATTCGTTGCTACTTTTCACAAGTACACGTGAAAATATGTGTACATGCATATGTGTGTCTGTGTGAGTGCGTACACACACACACACACACACACATATATATATATATATATATATATATATATACGCACACACATATATATCTATGTATACACACACACACACGTATATCTATATATATATACATATATATATATATATACATATAAATATATATATATTAATATATATATATATACATATAAATATATATATATACATATAATATATATATATAGATATATATATATATACATTTACATATACATATATATATATACATATGTATGTACGCACACAAATATATATCTATGTATACACATACATATATATACATATATATATATATACATATAATATATATATATATAATATATATATATATTATATATATACATATACATATATAAATATATATACATATATATATATATATATATATACATATACATATATATGTGTGTATATACTATGCATATATATATACACTGTATATATATATATAAATATATATATATGATGATGATGAAATTTAACTAGATTAGCAAGCAAAGGCTTCTAGTTGTTATAATACGGGTGATAATTCGTTGCAAGTTTCTCGCACGTCTCCATTACATAATGAAGAAATGAACAATAAACGTGTTATCGAAAGACAATAAATGTTTCATATCCTGTTAACACTCAGTGTAGTGGGGGGGGGGGTGAAACATCAATATGCGTAACACGTTTTATGGTTTTAATGTTCATTCGGAGTGTGGTGAATGTAGTAGTGGTGGGTGTAATAGTTGTGGTTAGTGGAGACGCAATGGCCCAGTGGTTAGGGCAGCGGACTCGCGGTCATAGGATCGCGGTTTCGATACCCAGACCGGGCGTTGTGAGTGTTTATTGAGCGAAAACACCTAAAAGCTCCTCGAGGCTCCGGCAGGGGATGGTGGTGATCCCTGCTGTACCCTTTCACCACAACTTTCTCTCACTCTTACTTCCTGTTTCTGTTGTACCTGTATTTCAAGGGGCCGACCTTGTCACTCTCTGTGTCACGCTGAATATCCCCGAGAACTACGTTAAGGGTACACGTGTCTGTGGAGTGCTCAGCCACTTACACGTTAATTTCACGAGCAGGCTGTTCCGTTGATTCGGATCAACCGGAACCCTCATCGTCGTAACCGACGGAGTGCTTCCACACAGTTGTGGTTAGTGTAACAATAGTGATTGTCGTAACGGTGTATGTCGGAGTAGTGTCGTCATAGTGTATGTGCTGAGCAGTGTTGGAGTGGTGAATGATGTAGCGGGGTGTTTGTTGTAGTTAGTGTTGTAGTAGAGTAGAGAGTGCTTCTATAGTAGTGAGTGTCGTAGTGGTGTATATTGAAGCGACGAGGTGAGGGGAAAATATTTTAGAATCTTGCTTTAAATATCCACCAGTGGGATTACCACTTATATATACTAGCATACCCGTGTCGTCAAAACTGCCGGCGGTTCTATAAATGATAGAAAATAGTGCATCAAAACAAAGGGAGAAACCATTGGTGAATGTCAGCAATAAATGAATAAATATATGTACATACACAGAATTGAAGCAATAGAACAAATCAGATAGTTATAATGTATCAGTTGAAAATGCTAACGTCCATGTGTGTGTGTGTGTGTGTGTGTGTGTGTGTGTGTGTGTGTGTGTGTGTGTGCGTGTGCGTGTATGTGTGTTGCGTGTAATTTTTGAAAAATGTACAGGAAGACGATAACGGAATGCGCGGAAAATTCACACAAAAGATGCGGACGTGTATGTCAGTTGTCATCCAAAAATCATAACAATTTCGCGCCTTTGACGATAAGAATTGTTCATTTTGGTGCCGTCAGCAGTAAAAAGCTGTTGGGAACAAATGAGCAAACGTGAAGGACGGTGACGAAAACAAATAAACAACATAGGTAGTTGGTACATATATAACTATATACATACAAATAAAGACCTTACGGCTATAAGACAGCATTAAGACAAAACATTTTGCAGAATGAACAGTAATGGAAAATGGCGTCCCGTATGACTTGAAAAGAAAAGTAGAGGGATAGAAAGATAGAAAGAAAGGTGAGAGGATGAAATAAATAGAAGGAAAGATACAATGAAAGATGGGAAAATAAGACGAGCTTAAAGGTAAATGCGAAGGTGAGAGCCCAAGAGAAGCATGAGCGAACAGGTCAGCGATCACATACGGCATAAAAGGCTGAAAGCAAAAATGGGATGGTCACGTGGTATTAAAAATGGAGGGGAGGAAGAGAAATGGGGAGTGGAGGAAGAGAAAAAGGCCAAGGAAGAGATAGAAGCAACGTAGAGGTTGAAAGGTGGCAGATAGAAAGAAAATATAAATAGACACCTGGTGGACTCTCCCTCACATTAGCTCACTCCCTCCGTCAAAATCAACGTTGCCTGAACAGGTGAACGGTGTACCAAACGTCAGGTGTCGAAGTGATCGCAGAACAACGTGAGATGAAGTGTTTTGCTCAAGAACACAATGTACCACCCGGTCTAGGAATTGAAACTATGATCCCAGTGATCATGAATGCAACACCCCAACCATTAGGTCATGCGCTCTTATATATAATAAATAAAAATAAATGCGCCCTTTTAAAGCCTAACTAGGCTCATGGACTGGTTTTCCGGTTTCTATGGCGTAAGTGTTCCCCAGCTGGACGGGACGCCAGTCCATCGCAGCGTTACTCATTTTTGCCAGCTGAGTGGACTGATAAAGAATCATGAACAAAAATGTAGAAATTATGCCTGGATCCTCAACACTACACACTGTCCAAAAAGTAGCCCTGTTAGGAATAGCCCACATCCTGCGCAAGACACTATCAATCCAGTAATATAACCTAAACAAAACATCCCATAAATACACAACGCACTCTATACAGCATTTAGCCAGAGAAATAAACTCCCACCAGCAAGCTAGAAAACCAAAGCATTACACATTCAACACACTATACAAGCAGTAACACAACAAAAGACAGCACCACACCTCAAGAGAAAAAGCAACACAATACAGTACCGAGAAGAATTCGCACACTCCCAACAGCTGAAAAGAACATACAATGCTGCACACACCCTAGTAACAGGGTGGTATAGCCAGTGATGCAGTAGAAATTTGTATCAATCTACCAAATATTAAACAGTTATATAAGTCCCACTGCATGGCTTCTTGGGCAAGTGTCTTCTATAGCCTCGGGCCGACCAAAGCCTTGTGAGTGGATTTGGTGGACGGAAACTGAAAGAAGCCCGTCGTATATATTTATATATGTATGTGTGCATGTATGTTTATGTTTGTCCCCCTAGCATTACTTGACAACCGATGCTGGTGCGCTTATGTCCCCGTTACTTAGTGGTTCGGCAAAAGAGACCGATAGAGTAAGTACCGGGCTTTCAAAGAATAAGTCCTGAGGTCGAGTTGCTCGATTAAAAGCGGTGCTCCAGCATGGCCGCAGTCAAATGACTGAAACAAGTAAAAGAGTAAAAGAGAGTTATCTGCGATAGGCACAAGGCCTGAAATTTAAGGGAGGCGGCAAATCGATTGCATCGATCCCAGCGTTCAACTGGGACTTATTTTATCGACTCCGAGGGGACGAAAGGCAAAGCTGACCTCGGCGGAATTTGAACTCAGATCGTAAAGACGGACGAAGATGGAAGGATGAATAGTAGACAAAAAGTTACAGGTATTTACATACGTCCTTTTACGTTCTGAGTTCAAATCCGTTGGGGTTTATTTCGCCTTTCGTCCCTTTGTTTGAAGCAATAACTTAGCGTTGTAACAAAAAGAGACTGATAAAATAAGTACCAGGCTTAAAAAAAAAACAAAAGTTATTTAAGGCGGTACCCCAGCATGGCCGAAGTCTAATGACTGAAACAAGCAAAAGATACAAGATAAAGATATTATTGGAGCGATTTAAATTATTGCAAGAACATTTAATTTCAAAATTTTCTCCCGAGGTGGGACCATCAATTCCCCCTTTGAGAATAATTAAATTTTGAGTAATTGAAGATAAAGAGCATGTCAAAGATACAACTAAACAAAAGAAACTTTAATGAGCGGGCTGGACTCAAAAAATCACTGCGTTTTATTCTCCGAAGAGATGCACCAAATAACATAATGTTCCACGATTCTGATCCTGTTTTGACATTAATTCGTACATTCTGCTATTCTGTTTGCATATTCTTCGCAAATCTCTGATCGATTTTCCATTTCCATTATTGAAACAAAACATCTTAAATAATCGATACGCAGGGACTCGCAGAAGAAAAAAAATAATTACATTCAAGTTTATATATTTGTACACACTTGTTTTTATACACACATTTATGTTTACACATACATAAACAAATAAAACGAGAGAGAAATTAACTATACATATAAGTAAGCATGCATGTGTATGAGATGTGTACTGTGTACGTCTATGTGTAGGTATGTATAAGTACATAAGTGTGTGCGTACATGTGTGTGTGTGTGTATGTACAGGCGTCGACAAAAAATGAGTTACGTATGTTTTCGTGAATTCTGTGCGTAAAAAGTGTTGCATATATAGCAGTTTAAATAAGTTATTTGCTTCAAAAGCAGGAATACTTCTTCCAAAGCGCTCTCAATAGTATTTTTCGTCGAAAATCACTTATGTAGAAAAACGAAAATCCCAAACTTCCCAGATTTTTCTTCTATTATCGTTAAGGGCCAATATCTCATATAAGAAAGAAGGGATTAAAACTGTACTTATAGAGCTAAATGATAGTATTGGCTTTAGAATATAAAGTTTAAAATAACAATTCTGAAATGTCAAGAACTTAGAAGTAATTTTAAATGTCAAAAGCTATGCATAATTAGCTCTAATTACAATGTGGATAGCTACATTAAGCCGTTGTTTTTTGAGGGATTTTTTTCCTTTTGTGTTAGATATGTCTTAAAGGATAAAGAATTCTGCGCTGATGCAGATAAAGATCAAATTACTATTTCTTTAGAAAGCAGGTACAGCATATTTTGATTTCTACAAACCATTAAAGGAGAAAAAAAAATTCCTATTTTTTTCTGTCTGCTGTAAAGCGAAAAGGTTTTACACTTGCAGAAAACTGGTGCTGCTGCAGGAAAAAAAGGGTTTGTTAAGCCTGGAACCGCTACAAATAAAGATTTTAAAAAAAAACAGCGATTTTTCATAAAAGGAAAAAAGCCTGCGACAACTGTCAACGGACTTTGGAACTGGTAGAAACAAGACTGTTTCTAGCAGACTCATTACAGTAAAGCATTGAGAGGCCGGTTTGACCCCTGAAAGATGTACTAGGACGCCACTGTTAATCAAATAAAACATTTTCTTTCTACAATAGGCACAAGACCTGAAATTTTTAGGAAATGCTCAAATGATGAAAGGCAAGGTTGACCTAGGCAGTATTTGAACTCAGAAAGTAATGAGTCGGAAGAAATACTGCCAAACATTTTGTCCGCCGCGCTAATGATTCTACCAACTCACCACATTAATTGAGTAAAGCATTGAGAATATTTTGTACTTCCGTTTATAAGCCTGGTACTTGTGATTCAAACTGGTTTCAAGGAGTCCTCAGAGACGAGGGATCAAGATTTTATATTGATATTGATACCCCAGAACGTCGGCATATCAATTATTATTTTGATTTCTACAAACCATTAAAGGAGAAAAAAATTCCTATTTTTTTCTGTCTGCTGTAAAGCGAAAAGGTTTTACACTTGCAGAAAACAGGTGCTGCTGCAGGAAAAAAAAGGGTTTGTTAAGCCCGGAACATTGAGTTATTGAGCTCAACAGATTAGTCGAGTAGAACATGTAAAACAGTTTGTACTTCTTTATAGGCCTAATAATTGTGATTCAAACTGGTTTCAAGGAGTCCTCAGGGACGAGGGATCAATATTTTATATTGATATTGATACCCAAGAAAGTCGCCATATCAATTATTATTTTGATTTCTACAAACCATTAAAGGAGAAAAAAATTCCTATTTTTTCTGTCTGCTGTAAAGTGAAAAGGTTTTATTTACACTTGCAGAAAACTGGTGTTGCTGCAGGGAAAAAAGGGTTTGTTAAGCCCGGAACATTGAGTTATTGAGCTCTACAGATTAGTCGAGTAGAACATGCAAAACAGTTTGTACTTCTTTATAGGCTGGATAATTGTGATTCAAACTGGGTTCGCGTTTTCTGGGATGAATCAGGACTTGCATTGGGATGATGAATCAGAATTTGTATTGATATCCTTGATATTTGTATTGACATCAGAGCTATTGAGAGATTCCCCTGTGTGAGTATTTCAAAAACTACGAAGCATGGAGGAGCTGAAAGCATTGTATGGGGTTACTGTCATCTGTAAGTATTAGTAAGTTTATAAGACGTGAAGGGGTTAATTAATACTTTGGAAAAACTAAAGCAGTTAAAGAGTGAATAACTGCCAAGCCTGCAGCACATATTTTTAGAGTAAGGTGCCACGCAGAGGGACTGAACCCGGAACCGTGTGGTTTGTAAGCAAGATACTTACCACACAGCCACTCCTACGCCTACGATGACTACGACGACTACTACTACTAATAATACCTATTTCTTTACTACCCACAAGAGAGGACAAACAAGGACAGACAAAGGGATTAAGTCGATTAAATCGACCCCAGTGCGTAACTGGTACTTATTTAATCGACGCCGAAAGGATGAAAGGCAAAGTCGACCTCGGCGGAATTTGAACTCAGAACGTAACGGCAGACGAAATACCTACCGCTAAGCATTTCACCCGGAGTGCTAACGTTTCTGCCAGCTCGCCGCCTTAACTTTTACTACTACTAATACCACTATCATCATCATCACTATCACCACCACCGCCACCACCGCCACCCCACTGCCTTCCCCCTTCCCCATCATTGCCACAACAAGATCGGTGTCATTGAAGTGGAATATCTTTGGGTAGTGCTGTAAGGTTTGTTGAAATCCAATTCCAAACGGTGCGGCAGAGCAGGTCATGCTAGCCCAAAATGTGTAAGACGACGTGTAGAAAGCAGGCCATTTCTGTTCCAATGAACAAGTCTACACAGAGTTGTATTCATCTGAGGTATATATATATAAAAAAAAAAAAACGATTTCAGAACTGCGAAATCAATAATTCGCCAGAACCGAAATCGACAAAACTCAATAAACAAATCTCACTTTTCTCCTGTCCTCTCTCTCCCGCTTCCTTTCTCCTCTCGCTCTCTCTCTCTCTCTCTCGCTATCTCTCTCTCTCTCCTCTCTTCTCTCTTTCTCTATCGCCTCTCCTCTCTCTTTCTCTCATTCTCTCTCTCTCCCTCTTCTCTCTCTATCTCTATCTCCTCTCTCTCTCTCTATCATCCTCTCTCTCTCTCTATCATTCTCTCTCTCTCTCTATCATCCTCTCTCTCTCTCTATATCCTCTCTCTCTCTCTATTTCTCTCATCTCTCTCTATCATCCTCTCTCTCTCTATCATCCTCTCTATCATCCTCTCTCTCTCTCTCTCTCTCTCTCTCTCTTCTCATCTATTCGCTCTCTCTCTCTCTCTATCTATCTCCTCTCTCTCTCTCTCTCTCTCTCTCTCTCTCTCTCTCTCTCTCTCACTATCTCTATCTCTATTGTTCTCCATCCAGCTCAATCAGACACGTTAAGCAGTCGCTGTTTACTGTATCCGAGTACAAAACTATGGCAGGTCAACTCTGCTTACATCTATGTAATTGTTTAGAAATAGCTAATAAGCTGCTTTTAACAATATCATCCAACAAGCATATATCTTTATGTTTTACATGCTTCAGTCATTAGACTGCGACCATCTTGGTGCACCACCTTGGAGAATTTTTAGTCCAGCGAATCGACCCCGGTACTTTTTTTTGTTTGTCTTTTAAGTCTGGTGCTTACTTTATCGGACTTAGTTACGAGGACGGAAAGACACCAACACCGGTTATCAATCGCTGGTGGTGAACAAACACAGACACAAACACACGCGTGCACGCATATACACGGTAGGCTTCTTCCAGTTTCCGTCTATCAAATCCACTCAAAAGGCTTTGGTCAACCTGAGGCTATAGCAAAACACATTTATCCAAGGGGCCACGCAAAGAGAGAGGCGGGGCAGGGATACAGAGACACAGAGATACAGTAATTCAATGAATGAACACTAAGTATAACAGGACAGATTCTTGCCACAGGAGAAAGAACCGGTTTCTAGCCTACATTCATGAATCCTTCAATGAAATTCAAAATCAACCGGGTTGTTGTGTATGTATGCGTGTATGTTAGCAAGTATTCAGTGCAGATTTGTTAAGTTAAGTTAATTTTGGCTCGAAAAACAAAAAGCAAGGCCATGTAGGGGGACATGGAGTTATGTACAGGGAGGGTGTTTATGCAAAGAGTTCAGGCCATTTCTGGTCAAGAGAGACTTTGAACCGAGCGGTCGTCGGCATCTTCACTATCTCGTCCGGCAGCTTATTCCACGGATCCGCAACCCGAACGGAGAAAGCCCCTCTCCTTCGATTGAGATGAAATCGTCGCAGATGGAGATTTTCGGAGTGACCCCGCAGCCGACGCTCTGGAGCAGGAGTGAAGAACAGCTCTTTCGAGAGGTTACACTTTCCGCTTATGATGTTGTGAGCAAGAATGAGATCACCACGGCGTCGTCGTTTCTCTAGAGAATAAAGGTCGAGTGTCTTCAGCCTTTCTTATGGTCCACACAAATCGATCAATTTGTTTCATGGGAGTTATCTTTCTTGTTTGCATTTCTTTTAATATTTTAAACACCGATAAAGATTGAGATGAAATCGTCGCAGATGGAGATTTTCGGAGTGACCCCGCAGCCGACGCTCTGGAGCAGGAGTGAAGTACAGCTCTTTCGAGAGGTTACACTTTCCGCTTATGATGTTGTGAGCAAGAATGAGATCACCACGGCGTCGTAGTTTTTCTAGAGAATAAAGGTCGAGCGTCTTCAGCCTTTCTTCATGATTTATGTATGTATATTCATACATGGCTAAATATCTGCATATTTATATAATAGATGTTTAACTTTTAGAAAGTTTTAAATTTTTTTTACAGTTTTGTCGATAGCTTTATCTGCAGTCTTCCCATTTCTGGTTTTGCACAACCTAAGTTATCAATACTGGTACCGAGGCGATATATTACATGTCTTAGTACCCCAAACCAGAGTGCAAAAGCAGTCAATTTCCAATATTTCAGCGTAAACGTTTTTTTTGTTGCTAATCTTTAGCTTTATGTTGACATCCGCTGAGCAACTAGTACATGCACACATGAGTACAGCATGCACCAGTTTTTAAAGGCATGTGTATGAATTTAGAAAAAGACGCATAGCTCATCAATGAAAAGCGGTATTTGAAAACAAATTGGTACAAATAACCTTGAGAATCCTTTCTTACTCCTATTCAATAAATCCATCATTAGCATCAATGGCTGTTTCAACAAGGGTTCAGAAGTGTTGACATGTCCGAATCAGATGAGCTTTATCAATTTTTGTCATAATACTGTAATGGCGGACTTGAGAGATTGTATGGTGTTGTGGGGGTGTTGATTGACCGCTCTCTCGACTGCGTTCTCTTCGTAAATAGTCCAGTGGGCTGAGTTCTGGTGAGCGGGGAGGTCATGCGTCTGAAAGAACATAATCAAGAAGTTTAGCACGCGCACCCATGTTTGGGTTTTCCAAGCCTTATGTGATGGCGCAGAGTTTTTTTTTTAATTTCGTTATTGCCCATACAGAGGAGACAAACAAGGACAGACAAAGGAATTAAGTCGATTATACCGACACCAATGCGTAACTGGTACTTAATTTATCGACCCCCAAAAGGATGAAAGGCAAAGTCGACCTCGGCGGAACTTGAACTCAGAACGTAACGGCAGATGAAATACCGCTAAGCATTTCACCCGGCGTGCTAACGTTTCTTATTTCTTTATTGCCCACAAGGGTCCAAACATAGAGGGGACAAACAAGGACAGACAAACGGATTAAGTCGATTATATCGACCCCAGTGCGTAACTGGTACTTAATTTATCGACCCCCAAAAGGATGAAAGGCAAAGTCGACCTCGGCGGAATTTGAACTCAGAACGTAACGGCAGATGAAATACCGCTAAGCATTTCACCTGGCGTGCTAACGTTTCTGCCAGCTCGCCACCTTTATTAAGTACTGCTCTACCAGGCCAACCCGTGGCAAAGGTGGAGCAAGCCCCTAACACTTAACCTCGTTCTAAAAATCGGCTGATGGCGCTCAGAGTTCTGTTGGATGACACATGGTCTTCCGTTGCGTAGCCTGTCTACTCGGGGGTTAACAACTTTCTCCAGCACCTTTATTTTAGAAAGTGGCATTCGCTTTTAAGCCTTGTGCAAAAAGCGAGGACACATGATATCTCCCTCATTGCTGACGACTCCTAGAACAATCACAGTTGCTGGGAAGTTAGTATGCATGACCGTTCGAACCTCATGGGCCTCTGCATAACGATCTGTCATTGCTTTGGTTTACTTTTTGGTGCTGGACGAAGGTTTTCTCATCGGAGAAAAACCAAAACATTCCATCCTCTTGGTGTTTTAACATACACACATGCATACACAAAAACCCGAGAGAGAGGGGGGGAGGAGAGAGATGGAGAGAGGAGAGAGAGGAAGAGAGGAGAAAGAGGCAGAGAGGAGAGAGAGAGGCAGAGAGGAGAGAGAGAGGGGAGAGAGGCAGAGAGAAGAGAGAGGCAGAGAGAAGAGAGAGGGAGAGAGGAGAGAGAGAGGAAGAGAGGAGAGAGAGGCAGAGAGGAGAGAGAGAAGCAGAGAGGAGAGAGAGCGAGAGAGAGGAGAGAGAGGGAGAGAGGAGAGAGAGGCAGAGAGAAGAGAGGGGGAGAGAGGAGAGAGAGAGGCAGAGAGGAGAGAGAGAGGGGCAGAGAGGAGAGAGAGAGGCAGAGAGGAGAGAGAGAGAGAGGGAGAGAGTAATATGAGGAATAAGAGATCGACTGAAATGCAATGTTCTAAAATAATATACTGCATCTTTTTGTGATTGTGTGTGTGTTTTATATTTAACACACGCACACACACACACACACACAATAAAAGTAAATTTTGTGATAGTCACACCTCTCTGACTTCATTAAACTTCTCCCACGACAAATGTCCCTACATGTATATA
>NW_021836895.1:12500-22366 GCF_006345805.1 Octopus sinensis | reverse complement strand
GTAAATGTTTTGGTGGGTGAAGAAAGGCCTAGGTCTATTTTTGCTGTATGAAAACTTAATACCGAGTAGACGCGAGCATTAGCTTATGTCTCGCTAATAATTAAACGCACTCACGTATGCACACCACACACAACACACACACACACACACACCCACACAACACAAACACACACCACACACATCACACACACACACACACACCACACCACCCACACACATACACACACTTCGCCGTACAGCGTAACTTTGCACCTTGTTTACGCCTTCACCCACAAATACCGCTCCACATGCAGAAACCAAACCTTCTATATACCTGTATACGCATGAACAAGAGGCAAACGTATGAATCTTTTTTCCATTAGGAACAGTCAGAACTCAGTTTCACCGAGAGAACTTGACTTGATATGTGGAAGCACTCCGTCGGTTACGACGACGAGGGTTCCGGTTGATCCGAATCAACGGAACAGCCTGCTCGTGAAATTAACGTGTAAGTGGCTGAGCACTCCACAGACACGTGTACCCTTAACGTAGTTCTCGGGGATATTCAGCGTGATACAGAGAGTGACAAGGCCGGCCCCTTGAAATACAGGTACAACAGAAACAGGAAGTAAGAGTGAGAGAAAGTTGTGGTGAAAGAGTACAGCTGACTTTTTCACCATAACTTTCTCTCACTCTTTCCTCCTGCCTCTTGCAGCTCACCTGCGACGGACCGGCGTCCCATCCAGATGGGTAACCTATACGCCAAGAAACCGGGAAACCGGCCCTTATGAGCTAGGCATGACTCGAGAAGGAATAAACAACAACATCAGTCTCAGAGACAATGTAAAAGGTCAAGAACATAAATTTCCCTTGTATCTAAAAAGATAAAAACTAAACATTACCCATTCAGCGAGCTCACCCGACGGGTTACCGGCCTCGCTAGATAACATGGCTCATGTGACCATCAGATTGAATCCCATGACACCGCATGTATGTCAAATTTTCCCTCAGTAACATGCTTGACAACTGATATCTCTTATTTTCGAATCCATGTTGATTGAATACAGACTAGTTTTCACATTCAAGGTAGTTGTGCATGAATTACACCGGGGAATACAATTTTGAAATTTGTTTTTGACTAAATAAAATTAGTATCTGTCTATTACGTCGTACTTTTATCCAACAGCATACTCCTTTTTGAAAAAAAAAATCACCGCCACAAAGTATTGATCTGCATATATTCTGTTGCTTTAGAAGATATATTTTTGTGTAAATTTGAGATACTGATTCCAAATATGTAATAAGTTTTGATCTGTCATCTCTTTTTTGGTGATAGAACTTACTCCTTTCTATGCTAATGTATCCTCTCATGTGCTAAAGCTAGGAACCTCAGTTGCACCTAACATTTTGGTGCATTAGAACTTAGATCTATTCTTGAGTCTATTGGAGGAGGATCAAGTTGCGAAACAGAATCGGTTTTCCTCTCATCTCTAATCAATTACTGATCCGTTATTTTGACACAAAAATAGAAACATTATTAATGTTACAATATGTTGATAAAGCAATCACATATTACTAAATCAGTAACTGGAAAGCAATAAAATTTTATTTATTTATTTATTTATTTTTTTGGTTTGTGTTCAGCATTAATTTTCAGATCAATCTTAAAATCTATAAATCAGCTATATTTGTAGGAAAGGCCAGTTGCACTTTTTGAAGCCAGCTGTACTTTGGAACCCAGCTGAACTTGCAGAAGCTACATGCATTTGTAGAAGTCAACAGCATTTGTAGAAATCAGTCACATTTGTTGACATCATCTACACTTTTAGGAACCAAACACAGCTGTAGAATGTAAATGCAATTTCCGTAGAAGCTGGTTGTGCTCATTCAATTCTTGAATGATTGGGGTAACACGTCAGTGCTGTAATCTATACAGTCCTATAAATCATGTCTTAGGAATGATGATAAACTTATAATTTGGAGAAATGCTTTTGCTTATATGTCTGTAGAAAGTCCATTATGAAGTATATGAGATAGAAAAAAGACAAAGAAAATTGCTATCTGCAGCGTTTAAAAACGCTATCTCATAGTGAATTGAAATTTAATTTTTGTAGTTAAGTTCTTCAATAAAAAATTGAATTGTCAAAAATACATTTTTATATATACATATTAAAATTAGAATTTAGAAGAATTTTCTAGTCTGTGTAAACTTTAATAATTGCCATATCATAGTAAAAGTTACATACTTCAAACTAATCAAGAAACAGTTTTTTTAAATTACAGTATAAATGGAGCTAGAAATATCGTTCATTGCATTGATGTATAGCAACTAAGAAAAATAAACTGACTTTAAACTATTAACATACAATTCCTCCTAATCCCATATTAATTAAATCGCATCTATAATAATTGATGTTCTTAAACCAAAATTAAATAGAATAAATTAGTCTTTGATTGTCTACATGAATGCATTAAAAAATCCCAAATAAATCACGCTATGTCCAGATATTAAACGTAGAAAGTCTGGTAGCTCATAATAAATTGAAATTGTTTATTAAATGATACCTAAATCTCATTAGTCGAATTTTCACGAACAACTTTAAATAACTTAGACGGACTTTAAGAAACGAAGTAGTCTTCTATCGGTATTCCGTTGTTTTTCTCTCTTTCTTCCTATCTTTATCTTCTATTCCATCTTTATCTTCTCCTATTCTCTCAGTTGCCACTATATTTCAGTCTCTTCTCGTTATTGATCTTATGTTCGACTCTTAAATAACTTCCTTCCTTCTGTTTTTTCTTTTCTAGAAAAATAAATTTACAATTTCTGCATGTAAAGAACTATAAAAGTAGTGAGACAAATCAGCATGCCGTAAGATATTATTATCAATTACACATGAGCAGGCGTGGCTGTGTGTTTAAGAAACCATCTTTCTAACCGTATGTCCTTAGTAGATAGAAACTGAAAGAAGACCGTCATATATATATATATATATATAATAACACTAGGATGGAACTTATAGATATTTAATACATCGCTACGCGCGTTTTCACAAATTGCTTGGTTTTAACATCAGAGTTTGTATCCTTGGGATGAGTACAGTTAGAGTCTGTAGTATCCGTCGGCATCCGGTTGGTCATCATCATTGATTCATTTCATCAAGCGATACTGCATTAGTGGATGAAAAACAGAGGGATGTTGAGCCATTCTTGCCTGTATTGAAGGCCAATCTAGTGATGTGGGTATTTCTGTGTGTACTTGGTAGGGGGATGAAGGTGATGGGAGTAGAGGAAGGAATGGTAGTAGTATGAGGATGGAGTGTGTGTGGTGGTGTTGGATTTATTTGCTATTCATTCTACTATACTACCACCATCACCACCACTTACTACTACTACTACTACTACTACTACTACTACTACTACTACTACTATACTACTACTACCACCACCACCACCACCATCACTTACTACTACTACTACCACTACCACCACCATCACTTACTACTACTACTACTATCACCACCATCACTTACTACAACTACTACTACTACTACTACTACTACTATCACCACCATCACTTACTACTACTACTACTACTACTACTACTACTGCTACTACTGCTGCTACTACTACTACTACTACTACTACTACTACTACTACTATTGATTTGACTCAGGTTCATTTTCAATCCCAAATTCCATACCTACATCATTTGAGAAAATGCGAGCAGTATGTACAAAACTTCTCAAGCTGTTTCACACTTTCCGCATAAAGCTTTATATCATCCATAAAAAGGAGACGATTTATTTGACCATATCCTTTTCCCGAATCGTAAACTATTTTAACTTTTCGTAATATCAAACTCGGCGGTATCACAGCCAGTACAAATAGTATTTGAGATAAACTTTCACCACATGACAATATCATGAGACGAGGTATCCATCCGAACTGCCTGATGTTCATCCACTTGTCATATCTGATGTTCACTTTCCCAAGTCTTTGGTTTCTTCCAATCAATTCAGTACTCCAATATTCCATACTTTCATTTAACCATTTTCTCCATATATTCTACCACTCAAACAGGTTCATTATTTTACTTATTCAACTGTGCTGTACCATGTCGCATGCTTTTTTTTGTAATCCAACCATGCTCTATTCAGTTCTATCAATATGCATCAAAAATTTCTAATTATCATTTTATGTAGAGGGTTCGTTGGACACAGTGTGAGGCGACTGTTGTTATCGTTAGGCCTAACTCATCGTAAAGTCGATATCACCATGACCGATATCCAAACTACAGTGGAGAAGGCTAGCCACTGGATTTGGTTAAAAAGAGACGATGACCAATGGCTAGAAGGATATTGAGCTTTATTTGATAACCAGCTGATCTAGCAAGCGGGGGTTCATATCAGTGAGGGAGGCCGGTGCGCATTGATGCCGTCGAGATGCAGGCCCCGAAACGGCGCGTATTCTCTCCTGATGACCCCATACACTTGCTGGCTTCCGGTATGCGGAGTTTTTGACTGGTAGCACTTGCATGTGCAAGTTGTTTGCAAGACATATGTGGTCTTTTGTTGTCCTGCTTTATTTCTGGCATCCTTTCTGTTCTCCTGGAAGTAGATTGTCACTTTCCAGATCGTTATATAACTTTTCCTCCAAGACACCGGTCATGACTTTCCACATGAGTGATAAATAGGTTATAGGTTGAAAATTCGATACATATTTACCTTTCAAGGGGTCCTTGAGACATAACAACGTTCGTCCACTTGTCATCCAAGTAGGGACGTGCCCCTGCTGTAGGCATTCATCGACTTGTGCAGTGATCTTTCGTGCAACTGCGGCATTTGTTCCACATTCTTGAGTTCCGGGGTCAAAGCCAGCCAGAGCCTATTTGAAGGAAACCTCTTTGATACAAACATTTGAACCAGGTCTCTGATTTGTGACCTTCCTTCTTCCTTTCCACTAGTCTCAAAACTCTGAAAAGTGTCATGAACAATGTCCTTCCTCCTTGACTAAGCTCTTCAGGAATAATGTTGGACTACAGGAAATGATGTATCTTTTTTTCCATATTTAGAACAGCAATGCGTGGTATGTGAAAGATTTGGCTAGTTTTTCAGGCAGTTCGGATGGATACATTGTTTCATGATGTTGGGTGCATGGAAAGATGTAAAGGCAAAAGAAATAAGTGCTTCCTGTATATATCATGAATTTGGTTGAAATGTATCGATACGAAATAATGATTTGTGATGTTACATAGTGATTGTGGGTTTCAATAGTTGTCATATCCTTTCACCTGTCAATGTAGGTTAAATATCGTGAAAGTCTTTTTACACATATATTTACAAGATATCGGTTCCTGGACAGTGATTCCATTATTAATACATAATAATCAGATAAATAATTAAGAATCTTTAAATAATAGTTTCAAATTTTGGTACAAGGCCAGCAAGTTTAGCGGAGGGCGCTTGTCGATTACATCGACTCCAGTACTCAACTATTAGTTATTTTATCAAACCGAAAGGATGAAAGGGAAAATTGATCGCGGCAGAATTTGAACCCAGCACGTAAAGACGAACGAAATGCCTAAGCATTTTGCTCGGCCTGCTAACGATTCAGCCAGCTCGTCACCTTAAAGAATTTTTGAATAATATCACCGAATTTTAACTCACCGTTTGAAGTATTAAGCCACATTTAGCTCGAAAATCGATGGAAGAAAACATCCGGAGTAATTTACTTCATCAAACCAGAAAGGAAACATACCTAATGCAAAAAGAAACTCTTTTGGCAAGAAGTCCTTTTTTAAAACAAGGATAAAGTTAGTTTTTCTCACAGAAGCGTTCTCATTGCAGTCTTTGATCGCTAAACAAGGACACTGTTTAAACTGCGGTTTCATCTGGTTCTGACTTTTGTGACAGTTGTGGAAATCTGCAGTTTAGGAATTCAAGAGTTCAATAAACATTCAGAACAACTTTGGGATTCGTGCAAAATTCTTTGATCTAATTTAACAGCAGCTGTAAAAGAACTGGATATAGGATATAATCAACTTCGCTTCAGCCATTGAAAAAATATATCGATGTAAATGGCAAGACAAATGCGTTTTAATATCACTTAGACCTAACAGAATTATTGATAAAGTGTATTTTTATTGATAAAGTAATGTCTTTTCAAAGGTAGACGATCTACACAGTCAGTCATTTATCGTTTCACATTTTCTCTCCACAGGTGAGAGACTGCTTATTGACAGCAACGCCATTATAAGCAATTAAGTTTCATTTATATTCAATATAAAATTACGAATAGGTTTATAGCAGTAAATTCTAATCCTGTTGTGTTATCATACACCTTACTAAAAACCCAAACCAACTATAAAATACGCCAACTCGGCTTCAAATTACAATAACACAGAGTATGTCTCAGCGCTATGATTTAAAAAAGACACAAAGACTACGCCACAAAACTCACCAACGCTATCATACATCATGCAACTGTATACAACGCAAACACTAGTATAGAAGATGTGTGTGTGTGTGTGTGTGTGTGTGTGTGTGTGTGTGTGTGTGTGTGTGTGTGTGTGGTGTGTGTGTGTGTTTATATATATATTTTTCATACTGTGCATATGTTATCATACATCACGTATCAGCACTACCAAACGGTGTACGTGAACACTGCCGTGCAACACACACGTCACACCAATACTGCCATAATACACCACATAAAAACACTACCAGGCACCAGTTAATGGAAGAGTTGTATCAGTTAAGCTGCTACGAGGAGTTTAAACGGCCATCGTTAGAAAGATAAGAGGAGAGAAGGGGAGAGGTGAGGAATTTAAAATGGTATTGTCGCTTTGTTGCACTTTACTATCTTCTAGCCAAAGTGTCAGCATGATTGTGTCTCTCCCATTCTCTTTTTCCTGATTTTACCTCTTTTCCTCACTCAGGTGAAGTAGAAAGAACCCAAAACGATACATTATTTATTCCTTACAGTCACTAAACTTACAAACTCATATTCTTATGAAATCTGCAAGTATTCCTAGACTGAATTCCGCTATAAACTCCACTATGAAATATTAGTTACAAATTTTGGCACAAGGCCAGCAATTTCGAGAGATGGGATAAGTCGATTACATCGACCCCCAGTACTCAACTGATACTTATTTTATCGACCCCAGAAGTATGAAAGGCGAAGTAGACTTTGGTAGAATTTGAACTCAGAACGTAAAGTTGGACGAAATACATATTTCTTTACTATCCACAAGGGGCTAAACACAGAGAGGACAAACAAGGGCAGACAAACGGATTAAGTCGATTATATCGACCCCAGTGCGTAACTGGTACTTAATTTATCGACTCCGAAAGGATGAAAGGCAAAGTCGACCTCGGTGGAATTTGAACTCAGAACGTAATACTCCTAAGCATCTCGCCCGGCGTGCTAACGTTTCTGCCAGCTCGCCACCTTTCGTCCTAGACACAGCAATCTACAAACTTCTAACAGAATCTCAATCCTACAGCTAACTTTAATATACGAAGAATCCAGGACGACGTAATCCTCGATATAAACAGTATCTGAAAAAAATCAACTCAGATTAGATGGTCACGTCTGGAATACTTTAATCATAATGTTACATGATCAATGCTGAACCATAGTTAAACAACCGTAACAACTACAATTAGCAATTAACATGAGTTCATAAATATCCAAAAAATGAACTATTAGGCATTAAATTGTCAACATATACATAATTTCAATACCGTTTTCATATAGTTTACGTTTCTTTTGCACTGTTTTCCGTTTCTTCTTTCTATTTTATTTTATTTTTTTTTGTACGTTTAAAAGAAATCTATTTATATTCATTGGGGGAAGAAAAAGTTATTTCGCATAATTAGCTATTCCAAAGTTAAATGTCAAAGAGTCAATGAAATGTCATATTAAATTCTGACCTCTTAAAGAAACTCCATACTGACCTGAGAACGAAAACACACAGCAACACACACACACAGAAAAGGAGGAAAGAAAAGAAAAGAAAAATGGTACTGCATTTCTAGAATCTCAGTCAGATATCTGAATATAGAACTCTTCTTTTGAAGATTTCTCTCTCACACACCACGCGTTTCAAACTTTAGCATTTCTTCCGGTTGGGGTTTCTTTGAAAAAGGCCAATTACCATGTTGTGAATCACTCAATGTTAGCTACACACAAAATAACCACTTAACCAAGCACACATACGCACGCACGAGCACACACACACACACACACACACACATACACATGCACAAACACATACATTATATATGTATATATATATATATATATATATATATATATTATATACATACATACATACATACATACATACATATATGTATACTTTTCTTATCTCATATGTATGTATGTATATATATATATATATATATATGTAAATATATATATATACTTTTCCTTATATGTCTATGTGTGTGTGAGTGAGAGAGAGAGAGTATGTGTGTGTAGATAAATACATAAGTATACACAGACATGCTTCTAACGTTTGTACGTATCTGTAGGTTGCATGCATATCTGATTACACACACACACACCACACACACACACACACCACACACACACACAACACACACACACACACACACACACACACACACACACACACACACACATGTATGTATTCATAAGTGTTTCAATATGTTTAAGTGTTACAACGCATATTTATACTAATTTAATGTACACTTGTTTCTGATGAGACAGACATTCAGACAGTCAGAAACGGTCTGCAAGTATGCATTTCTATATGTATGTATCTGACATAGGAATATATGGAATATGTTGTACACAGACACACATATGCACACACACACATATACACACACTCGCACAAATATATGCATGTGTGCATGTGTCTGCATGCGTATATGTCTGAGTATAAGTTCTTATACATGTGTGCGTATACAATTTACACGTGTGTGTCTTTGTGACTATATATGTGTGAGTCTGCGTGCGTGCGTGTATCTGTGTGTGTATTTGTCATGCATTTGCGTATAGATATGCAATAACATATACGTATACTTGTCTGCATATATTTTCATATAGAAATGAAGATATCTGAACAATACGCGTGTGTAGCATACGCTACGAATGTACATCCGTCACGACAGTATATTTTGGCTAAAATGCCATACCGTGATTGGATATGTATGTCTGTCTAAGAAAACATTACATCTCTCGCAAAGTCCTTTGACCTTTACAAGCTTTGGTTTATGTTTTTTTTTTTATTTGCGTGCACAATGCAATTGAAAGTTAGAAAAATTGCATGTTATTCAACCGCAGCAATACCACGACTCCATTCTTCCCCCTCTCCCCCTCTCCCATTCTCCCTTTTCCTTTCTTTCTTTCTTTCTTTCTTTCTTTGCCTCCTATGATATTCATTATATGTCTTCTTTTGGTTTCCTTCGAATAACTGGTTAAACACACCCACAGTTATTCCAGTAATATTTACATAACAGGTATCTTTTTACGCATGTATATTCATTCACACGAACATACGCAGTTTTTATTGTATCTAAGACTAAATACATGAATCATTTTAATTTGTTTTTCTCCATTTTTTTCTTTCGATTTTCTGACTAAAATCTTCGCAAGTCTACTCATTGTAATCAGCACAATGCCACACGGCATTGTCTTCACTTTGGTTCACTCTTTCTTTTCATTTTAATTTATCATCATCGTCGTCGTCGTCGTCGTCATCAACATCATCATCATCATCATCATTATCATCATTTCATTTATGCACAACTAATCGAAAAAAATTCATAACATCGAGATACAACAAGTAACCTTCTTCTTCTTCTTCTTCTTCTTCTTCTTCTTCTTCTTCTTCTTCTTCTTCTTCTTCTTCT
>NW_021836895.1:0-10000 GCF_006345805.1 Octopus sinensis | reverse complement strand
ATTACAATTTCACATTATTAATTAATTATACAAATGAGAACATCAAAATCGAATAAAACAATATACATCAATATGTAAAATAATAATAAAAATAATAAAAATACAAATAAAATGCTCCTTACAGCTGTTTCAGCCTATGGTTAAGAGACAGTTCAACTTAAATTGCCTATAGATGCCATTGTAATATAGTCCTAGGCATTAAAGATTATATTTGTCTGTTTAAATAACCAAAGGCCTCATCAGAGGATATACTAACTAGAAAAGTATAATAATAATATTGATATATAAAAAAAAATGCTTCACATACCATCCAATAAAAACAAGAAAATAAATAATAAGACAGATATTCAAAATACATATACATACATACATATATATATATATATATATGTACGTAAACACATATATTGTTCAATGTTGTTCTTTATGTATTTTGCACATGTGATTACTATGTACGATTTGCCTATGTATGTATATGTATGTATATTTGTATATTTTATATGTATATATGTGTTTATGTACACACACACACACACACACACACACAACACACACACATATATATATATATATATATATATGTATTTTGAATATTTGTCTTATTATTTATTTTCTTGTTTTTATTGGATAGTATGTGAAGCATGTTTTTTTTATATATTAATATTATTATTATACTTTTCTAGTTATGTATATCCTCTGATGAGGCCTTTGGTTATTTAAACAGACAAATATAATCTTTAATGCCTAGGACTATATTACAATGGCATCTATAGGCAATTTAAGTTGAATTGACTCTTAACCATAGGCTGAAACAGCTGTAAGGAGCAGTTTATTTTTATTATTATTATTATATTACATATTGATGTATATTGTTTGTTCGATTTCGATGTTCCCATTTGTATAATTAATAAATAATGTGAAATTGTAATATCCGCAAGTTGATGATCGAAATTAATTTGTTTCTCCACTTTCTTATTTGTATTATGAATTTACGGTAAAAATATTTTTTACCTTCAGCCATTCAATACAATAAATGAATTAATTGCATTGCAATTAAAAGCATTTATGTATTTAGTATTTGGGTACTTTACCAGCAGTATATTGGATAACTGATACCCCATAGTGGGTTACTTTCATAACCCCTATCTTACTTTGTACTATATATATATATATATATATGACGGGATTCTCTCAGTTTCCGTCTACCAAATCCACTAACAAGGCTTTGGTCGGCCCGAGGCTACAGTAGAAGATACTTGTCCAAGGTGCTACACAGTGGACTGAACCCGGAACTATGTGTTTGGGAAGCAAGCTTCTTACCACACAGCCATCCATGCATAATATCTTCAAAAAAAAAAAGAATCCTCAGTGCACATTGATTCCCCTGAGTTTGCACCATTTTGGATAAATATACTACGTTAGAGAGAAGAAAAGAGAGAGGGAGGGGAGGGCGAGAGAGAGAGAGAGAGAGAGAGAGAGAAATTTTATATTTGAAGGCTGTTTTAAATATAACCTAAATCTAATGAGGCTGAACTAAAGAAAGCTTTTTTTTTTATTAATAAATGGAAAAATGTAATCATTTTTTTTTTCTGAAAATGTACTTATAAAAGTATGGTATATAATTGTAAACTGACCTTTCAAATGACTTTTATATTTTATTAAAAATATAATATAATACTCGTCAACAAAAATGTATATTTTTAATGAAAAAATTTATATTTCTTCGAGAAGGCCACACTTAAGAGCTTCAAATGTCATAGGTTCCCCACCCTTTAATTGAGCTAAAGTAATTCTAAATATAATATACCAGAAGAGAAGATGGAATGGCCGCAACTATAATGCAGTTGAATGATGACAACTCGATGCACATTAACAGTAAAAGAACTGGAGCAAAAGAGATGCTTCTACCTGCGTGCTGCGAACCTTTTGGATCAAACATGACGTGAGGCTTACACAACTAAAATAGTCATACAGAAATTGACTAGTCAACCGCCAGAGAATAGTACATTGGGTCCGTCTTAATGCATCTCCTATTATTAACCACTGGCATCAATTAATTGGCGATTGTAGTTACATACCCTGTGTAAGACAGTTCAGATGAACGATTACACAAATCAGAGTTGAGCAGACGGTTTATTTGAGTGGAAGGTGACTGGCGAATCCTGAGTTACAAATATGGTGTATCGCATGCCATGTCGATAGACCTGTTGCTATAAGACAATAACAGTAACAAGAAGCTACGACAACAGACTGGAAAGTGGAGGGAGCGCAACATATCTAGGCGGCTTACATTGCATCAAATACAGTTTAGCGCTGCGTGTGTAAGTCATATGGGCCATAATTGACTTGGGGCTATAAAACTACAAGAACAACAATAATGATAGCAACAATAACCAGTCACACGGTGCTTCCAGATGCTTAATAAATGCGTGACAACAGAGAAATAATGAGCAACTAGTATATTTTGGACCTAATTCAATCCCTATCAAGATTTGTGCGGACACTTAGGCTGTCGAACCCAATTTAAACTTGAGAAATGCCTGTACTTATGTGTGAGTGTGGGTGTGTGGGTAGGAGGTATCTATACGAATCTATATAAAATGTCTGCGTATGTGTTTATGTATATATTTGTGTATATGTGTGTATGTGTTTATGCGGGCCTATTTACATGCTTATGTTTGTATGTGTGTGCCGAGAATTGCGTGAGAATATAAAACTGTGTCATTACTTTGAAATACCTAATTTTGGTCACTTGACCTATATATATATATACCAATGTCAAATACATACATATACACAGACGCGCAAACACAGCATCTATGCATACATAAGCACGCGCGCACACACACACACACACACACACAAATTCATGTATGCGTGCATGTATGTGCACGCGCATGTATCTGAGTTTAAGTACCCATATGTGTGCGTGTGTGTGTGTGTGTATGCGTATGTAATTTTCACATGCGTGCCTGCATGTGACGGTATATGTATGTGTTTGTGTGTGCAAGTATATATACTTGCATATATGTGCTTGTGTGTGTTGTATTCCTATGGTGAGTAGGTATGTGTGTGCGTGCGTGCGTATGTGTGTGTGTACGTGTGTGTGTGTGTGTGTGCGCGCGCGTGCATGTGTGTGTAGTTGCTGTCCGCACAGTTTCTTTCTGTCAGCTTCAAGGGCAATCACACTTGACCGCAAATGTGAACCACCACTTTCTTAATACTTAATTATTTTCTCTAAAATAATAAACAAATTTTTGTCTTATTTTGTTTTTATTTTTTTATTTTACTTTTTTTTATCGTTATTAAAAATCTAACTAATTAAAAAGCTACTTCTCCTTCTTAAAAAAAATAAGTCTCTCTGATATAGGCGCAAAGCCTGGAATTTGAAGGCGTGGCGGTGAGTCGATACCTATTTCTTTACTACCCACAAGGGGCTAAACACAGAGAGGACAAACAAGGACAGACAAACAGATTAAGTCGATTATATCGACCCCAGTGCATAACTGGTACTTAATTTATCAACCCCAAAAGGATGAAAGGCAAAGTCGACCTCGGCGGAATTTGAACTCAGAACGTAACGGCAGACGAAATACGGCTAAGCATTTCGCCCGGCGGGTTAACGGTTCTGCCAGCTCGCCGCCTTTGGTGAGTCGATACCGTCAACTCTGATACATAACTGGTACCTTATTTTATCGCTGAGACGCACAGCACAGAGGTTAAGGGTGTTGCAATCGTGATCGTAGGTTTGTGGTTTCGATTCCTGGACTGGGCGATGCATTGTGTTCTGGAGCAAAACACTTCATTTCGCGTTGCTCCAGTCTAATCAGATGGTAACAATACGTAATCCTGCAACAGACCGGGAGCTCGTGCAGGGGAAGAATACACACACCACAGAATCCGGGAAAACGGTTTTATGAGCCCACGGCTAGGAAAGGACGTTTGCTCTTTTTCTTTTCTTTTACTATTTTTTTTTTATCAATCTCGAAAGGATGAATAGTAAAGTTTACTTCAGCGGGAATTGAACTCTGACTGTATACAGTCTGAAGAAAACTGCGAGGCATTTTTTCCCAAATGCCCTGACAACTCTTCTACTCCACCGGTTTCAAATTTCGCACAAGGCCAACAATTTTAGTGGCGGAGAGTTGTCGATAAAATTTTATCAACCTAGAAAGAATGAAAAGTAACATTGACCTCACTGAGATTCGATCTGAGTAAGTTAAAGACCTTGAAGACAAACTACCAGGTATTTTCGTCTGACACTGTAAACGATTTCTGAAAATCCACCATCAGATACAATTCGGAATATGCATGAGAAAACTACTGAGTGCTCTGTATTTTGTCTGATTAAACATTTCAAGACAATCAAAATTTGGTGGAGATATTCAGTAATGGATATTAGATATTTTGAGCACAATTCTGTGTGTGTATGACAGAGGAGATAGCTACATAACAGCAACTGAATGTCTCTCTCTCCTTCACTTCCTCTCTCTCTCCTTCACTCTCTCCCTCTCCCTCTCTCGCTCACTTTCTCAATATGTATATATATATATATATACATTCTACACATTATATATATATATATATATATATATATATATATATATATATATATATATATATATATACTGTATACATCCTATATATATATATATAGGTGGTGCTATTAAGTTAGACATGGCCTGGACCAATCTTTGGTCGAAACATATCTAAGTTTATCTAAGTTTATATATATATATATATATATATACACACACACACACACATACACACACACACACACACATATATATATATATATATTATATATATATATATGCATATATATTATTCTATACATCCTATATGTATATATACATGCATATATAAACCTACACATGTATGTATATATACATACATATATGTAAAACCTACACATATATGTATATATACGAGGGGCGTTCAATAAGTAATGCCCCTGACCCACTTCCCATACCAGTAGAGCAACGAAACTTGGCACAGTTATTAGTCTTTTTCCACATAGGAACCACCCAGAGTTACGCATTTCTCCCATTGTTTGATGCGGCTCTGGAGAAGAACCCAGCTTGGTCCTCCAACCTCAACGTGACTTCAGAAATCAAGGCTGCATCATCTGGGAAACGCTTTCCTTTCAAAAACAACTTCGTGATTGGGAAGAGGTGAAAATCAGAGGGTGCAAGGTCAGGAAAGTAGGGGGGATGGGGAGGAGTTCATAGCAATACGCCTGTGCTGCTGATCTGGCGACAAGCGAGTTGTGGACCGGAGCGTTGTCCTGCAGGAGGAGGATGCCTTTGCTGATCTTGCCCCGCCTCTTGATTTTGATAACTTCTCTTAATTTCCTCAGAAGTGAAGCAGAATAGGCTCCTGTGGTACCCTTTGCCAGGAAATCTGTCATCACTACTCCGTCCTGGTCCCAGAAGATTGTGAGCATGACCTTGCCAGCGGAGAGCTGCACCCTTGCCTTCTTTGGAGGGGGTGAGTCACGGTGCTTCCACTGCATTGACTGGGCTTTGGTCTCTGGATCATCGTGATGGACCCAGGTTTCATCCTGTGTAATCAGTCTTTTGAAAAATTTTGACTCATCTTCTTGGCACATCTCCAAATTCACCCTCGAGCACTCGACGCGTTCTTGCTTCTGGAAAGGTGTGAGCGACCTGGGAATCCATCTGGCAGACACCCTTTGCATATGCAAATGGTCATGAATGATAGTTTCCACAGACCCGGTACTAATCTTGACCTCATGGCTATTTGGCGAATAATTATGCGTCGATCTTCCAAAATGGCAGCCTCAACTTGACGGACAGATGCCTCATCAATGGCAGAAGGGGCGACCAGATCTGGGAGCTGTTTCCACAGAGTTCTGACCATGTTTGAATTCACGATGCCAGCGTTTTACAAGGTCATATGATGGGCATCATCACCGTAAGTTACTTTCATTTCATCAAAAGTCTCCCGTGGTGTGCGTCCTTTCAAATACAAAAACCGGATCACTGGTCGACACTCAACAGGCTCCATTTCACACTTGACTCGGTTCAAACACCTGTAAATCAGAAACCACAATTAATTCAGAGCTGTAATTTGCCACTTACTCTATAGAGATATAAATGATTGCACATGCAAAATTTCAGCTAGATCAAACAACTGCAAGTGGGTCAGAGGCATTACTTATTGAACGTCCCTCGTACATGCATATATGGGTACAGGACGTCAAAAATGCGAACAAAATGAGAAACGAGAAAATAAAAAACAAAAACATAGAAAGCAAACTTTTTTTCGAACAACGAAAGAAACAAATAGAGAAACGAGACGGGCAACATAAAGAACACCCCCCTTCATCAGTTGTCCCCTGTTTTATCTACTCACAAGACTCTAGGCAATGATAAAAGACACTTGCCGAAAATGCCACGGAGAATCGATCACAGTTTCATCCAGTCATACACTCAACACACACACACACACACACAAGTGAAGCAGAATAGGCTCCTGTGGTACCCTTTGCCAGGAAATCTGTCATCACTACTCCGTCCTGGTCCCAGAAGATTGTGAGCATGACCTTGCCAGCGGAGAGCTGCACCCTTGCCTTCTTTGGAGGGGGTGAGTCACGGTGCTTCCACTGCATTGACTGGGCTTTGGTCTCTGGATCATCGTGATGGACCCAGGTTTCATCCTGTGTATCAGTCTTTTGAAAAATTTTGACTCATCTTCTGGGCACATCTCCAAATTCACCCTCGAGCACTCGACGCGTTCTTGCTTCTGGAAAGGTGTGAGCGACCTGGGAATCCATCTGGCAGACACCCTTTGCATATGCAAATGGTCATGAATGATAGTTTCCACAGACCCGGTACTAATCTTGACCTCATGGGCTATTTGGCGAATAATTATGCGTCGATCTTCCAAAATGGCAGCCTCAACTTGACGGACAGATGCCTCATCAATGGCAGAAGGGGGCGACCAGATCTGGGAGCTGTTTCCACAGAGTTCTGACCATGTTTGAATTCACGATGCCAGCGTTTTACAAGGTCATATGATGGGCATCATCACCGTAAGTTACTTTCATTTCATCAAAAGTCTCCCGTGGTGTGCGTCCTTTCAAATACAAAAACCGGATCACTGGTCGACACTCAACAGGCTCCATTTCACACTTGACTCGGTTCAAACACCTGTAAATCAGAAACCACAATTAATTCAGAGCTGTAATTTGCCACTTACTCTATAGAGATAAATGATTGCACATGCAAAATTTCAGCTAGATCAAACAACTGCAAGTGGGTCAGAGGCATTACTTATTGAACGTCCCTCGTACATGCATATATGGGTACAGGACGTCAAAAATGCGAACAAAAAAATGAGAAACGAGAAAATAAAAAACGAAAACATAGAAAGCAAACTTTTTTCGAACAACGAAAGAAACAAATAGAGAAACGAGACGGGCAACATAAAGAACACCCCCCTTCATCAGTTGTCCCCTGTTTTATCTACTCACAAGACTCTAGGCAATGATAAAAGACACTTGCCGAAAATGCCACGGAGAATCGATCACAGTTTCATCCAGTCATACACTCAACACACACACACACACACACACACACACACACAACCTTGTCATGGTTGAGTGGCAAGGAAATTCGCTTCGCAACCACATGTCTTTGGGCAAGTGTCTTCTACTGTTGCTTCCATTTGACCAACGTCTTGTAGTGAAATTAGTAGACGAAAACTTCGTGGAAGCCAATCGCATACGTGTGTGTGTGTGTGTGTGTGCATGTGTATGTCTGTGTGTGTGTGTGGGTGTGCGTGTTCGTGTGTGTGTTTGTGTGTGTATGTGTATGTGTGTAAGTGTTTGTTTGTATCTGCCTATACGTCTGGTTTCATGTTTAATACTGCATGAGAAAAGAAACAGGTTTATGTCCCATAACTTAGCGGTGCGATGTATATAAATCGTTAAAATAAGTACCAGACTTTGAACCATTGAAACTCTTAAAGACAGGTTCTCAGTTTGGCTGCAGTTTATTGACTGAAACGAGTAAAAGAGTGAAAGGGTATCCACATATTGAATGCAGTTAGCTGGCAGAAACGTTAGCACGCCGGACGAAATGCGTAGCTGTTTTTCGTCTGCCGTTACGTTCTGAGTTCAAATTCCGCCGAGGTCCACTTTGCCTTTCATCCTTTCGGGGTCGATAAATTAAGTACCAGTTACGCACTGGGGTCGATATAATCGACTTCATCCGTGTGTCTGTCCTTGTTTGTCCTCTCTGTGTTTAGCCCCTTGTGGGTAGTAAAGAAATAGGTATACACATATACACATATACATATACGTGCATACAAATATACAAACATGCCTATTTGCGTGAATGAGTGTGTTTGCATGTGAGCGAGAGGAATGGTGGGGAGAGGGAGAGAGAGAAAAAGAAAGAGAGTAATTGTATGTAGTTATCCAATAAGTTTTTATAATTTTTCATCTGGAAGAACTGAATTGTGATTCAATCTAAGTAGAGATGCCCTTCGCTTGATCAAAAAATGATTTGTTGTATGCCACGATGGCGTCTTTGCAATCCTATCAGAAGCTGAGGGTCCAAGACCATCAATGTGTGTGCACGTCTGTCTGTTTGTTTGTCTGTCTGTCAGTGTCTAGGCATGTATGTACGCATTTGTGCGTATATCTATGTACATGCATGTATGTGTGCGTCTGTTGTTATCTTTTAACTTTACATAAGTCTCCATCTGGAAGACTACATTCAGCAGGTTGCGGCCATGCTAAAGCACCGCCTTGAAGGCGATCCCAGTACATTTTTTAAAAAAATTCTGCTACTTACTATATCGGTGTATTTTACCTAACAAATAAGTTACGCGGAACATAAACAAACCAACACCGGTTGGCGAGCGCTGGTGGGGGAAAAGCACAAGCACAAAGGCATACACAAATGCACATATATGTGTGTGTGTGTGTGTATGTGTGCGTGTGTAAGCGCATGTATGTATGTATGTATTTATGTACATATATAGTTGGAGCTTACAAAAAACAAAACAAAAAAAAAAGACAAAAGACGAAGACTGTTGTGTAAACAACAAGCAGATGTATTAGTTTAACGCTCGGGAAGTGAGAAAGACTTTTACGTTTCGAGCCTACGCTCTTCAACGGAAAGGAACACAGAAATAAGTAGAGAGAGAAAATAAAAAGGGTTTAGTGGCTAGCTATCTATCGTGGCGAATATGTGTATATGTGTGTGTGTGTGTGTGTGTGTGTGTGTGTGTATTCTGTTGTGCGTTTCAGCCCTAAGTCTGTGGCCATTTTAAATTCGTTTATGGTAACATTAGGGGTATGCAAATAAAGCTCCTATTTCATTATACCAGCTACCCTCAAATGATACTGACTAGCAAGTCAGTTTCTCGGAATTGCATAACAGTTATACCAATATAATGTAGGATAAATATAATAATAATAATAATTCTAGGATGGAACTTATAAATATTTAATACATCGCTACGCGCGTTTTCACAAATTGCTTGATTTTAACATCAGAGTTTGCATCCTTGGGATGTGTACAGTTATAGCCTGTAGTATCCGTGGGCATCCGGTTGGTCATCATTATTGATTTATTTCATCAGGCGATACTGCATTAGTAGATGAATCACAGAGGGATACTCTTTTACTAGTTTCCCTCTACCAAATCCACTCACAAGGCATTGGTCGGCCCGGGGCTATAGCAGAAGACACTTGTCCAAGATGCCACGCAGTGGGACTGAACCCGGAACCATGTGGTTGGTTAGCAAGCTACTTACCACACAGCCACTCCTGCGCCTATGGATGTTTATCCATTCTTGCCAGTATGTGAGTAAAGAGGTTGAAAAAAATCACAAAGTACTCCGGATTGAAAGTGAAAGTGGCAAGACTGTATGGAATGCGAGAGGTAATGTAAAAGTAATACCAGTGGCGATCGGAGCATTAGGCTCAATCCACTGAAACTTCAAGACCTCTGAGGCAATT
>NW_021836894.1:0-21111 GCF_006345805.1 Octopus sinensis | reverse complement strand
AAAAATAAAGATACATAATCGAGTCTAATAATATTTATTAATAATATGATATTTTTATCATATTTTATTTAAATTTCTAACCGTGATTTCTAGTTGTCTTTATGGGTCGTGTTCAGAAAAAAGTCAGAATGTATAAAGATGAATATATTTCTCTTGGATTTATTAAAGATCCTCAAGATCCTAATAAACCACTTTGTCTTCAATGTGGTACAATTTTTTCGAATGAGGCAATGAAACCGTCTCGTTTGATTGAACATTTAAAGCAAAAACATCATAATTCAATTGAAAAAAAGCCAGACTTTTTTTTAGAATTAAAAAAGAATTTTGACATTAGAATTACACTTACGAAAAGAAATACAAATTTTGAAAAACTTGTCAATCTTCATCAACCACAAGGATCTCATTAAAACTCTTATTTTTTAAATAAAAATTTTTACTAATGAAATAAAAAAATTGGAGGGGCGAAAAAAATTCCAAGGTGGTGGTACAAAAATAAAGGTTAAGAACCACTGCTTTAATGCATGGACTATTGTCACAAAAATATATGTTTGGTAATCGAGTTATTTTTGGTAAAAACTGAAAACACTGCGGAATCAGAAAGAAAATCAAAGTCTCCCAATATTGTTCGGAAGCGAATGGGAGTCCTGAAAAGCTTGAATCCATTAGTGAGAAAGTTCAAACCAAGCATGAAGCCATCAATACCTCCAAAAATGCAAACAATAACCTCCAATCAATAAAAATTGGAAAAACACACATTTTCAAGTGGTCACGTTTTTTTTGAACAGAATGTATATAAAGGCGTGTTTCTTCTGTGTTACTTATGTCGGTTCTTTTGTAAGAGATATGGATGAGTATCGATTGCTAGAAAAAGTTTTAAATGGACAAAATATCGAAAATCAATCGAGACAAAAAGTTTACTGCCTTAAAAAGAAAGCTGAAAAGTTTATTTTAATCAATGGAAGAATATACCTCAAACAGCCGTGCGGAAATCACAAATTAGTGATTTCGACGGACAAAGTTGACGAGATGAAATTGGTGGCTAGCCAAAAAATCGGCCGGGAAAGCCGAATTCGCGAAACTAACAAAATACAAAGATTTTCGCGATCGATTTTGCTTTTGGGCAATTGCCGTCGAGATTCCCTGTGTTTTTGGGGCCAAGACGCTTGCTCATCTTAAGAAACTTGGCTGTCTGTGCATCCATCGCTCCAGAGATCTCAGGGAATTTATATTCCTTATTCAAAAGATCTCGCTGGCTGCTTTACGTGGGAATTGTCTTTCAATCCTGCAAGCCAGTACTACACCCTTTGTCTTGCAAGAGGAGTGCAGGTCGCGCTCCCCGCCATGCCGCACTCAACGACATAATACGACGGGCCCTCGAGAGCGCAGGATTTCCAGCACACCTGGAACCCGTCGGGCTTGACCGGGAAGATGGCAGAAGGCCCGATGGGATAACTCTTTTCCCGTACTCCCAGGGAAAATCACTCGCATGGAATGCGACGTGCGTAGACACGTTCTCCCAGTCCACGATTCTTCGGAATATTCATTCGTCCGGTTGGGCTGCTAATGCAGCAGAAAAGGCGAAGATATCTAAGTATTTGGAGATCGGAAAACTTTTCCGTTTTGTCCCAATCTCGATAGAGACGTCTGGTGTAGTGGGATCCAAAACCGCGGAATTTCTCAAGGAAATTGGGGCGATGCTGGCTAAACGAAGGAGGGACAGTCGCGAGGGGTATTGGCTTCGCCAACGTATCGGAATTGCAGTTCTTCGTGGCAACACGCACGCGATACTGGCTGCCGGAGCGTGACGATTTATAATACTTTTCAGTGACATTTTGTACTCGTTGAAAAAAAAGCCAGTACTTAATAGCTAGATTTTTTTTCGTTTAAAAATTGTCAACAAAAAAATTAATATGAATCGAGTAGAAAAACCTAGACGCTTAATTTTAATAAATTTTGTATTATCGAAACAATTATTGATTAGAAACAAATTCAAATAATTTTGACAATTACTGTGACAGGCAAAATGATAAATTGACATCACATATAGACTATTTGATTCATGAAACAATAAATACAATTGAAAAATTAATAAAAATGCAATATAACAAAAATAGGGATAAATAAGATAAAAATTTCAAAGAAAATAATAGTAATTCAGAAATTTCAAGGTATGTAAAATAAAACAGATCAAGGAAATAAAATAGGACAATATCACAAAAAGGATGGAATTTCAGATAACTTAATCATTAAAAGAAATTACATCATGAATTATTCCCTTTAAATCCAAATTAAATATAAATATAAAAAACGACTAAATAGTGAAAAACGCACGACATGGTAAACCCACAAGTGCTTAACGTGGCTTAATTTATTATATTTTTTATTTATAATTAAGATTAATTAAACAATTATTAATAAAAAAACGTTATTTTAATTAAAACGATTTTAATGATAGGACGCGAATATTTTTTTTATTAATACAGTCTTACCCCGGGGTGGGGCACCAAAGTGTCCCAGAAAGCGGGGGTACCCTTCCAACAGGGGTTTGGTTCAAACTATTGAATTATAGTTCATTAAATTTAAATTTTGGTTTACTTGCGAACAAAGAACTCTTTCACATCTTTCAAAGTGTTTATATGCCGATATACATAATTTGTGCTTAAAAAATCAATCATATTTTTAAAACATTTTTTTGATAATCAGTCAATTTCAAATTTTTCTTATTTCTTAAATCTTTTCCAAGTTGAAATCTAAACTCATAAATATGTATTTTGCGCTACATTTTCCAACTTATCTATCATTTCATACGTTTCTAATATCGTTGTTGTCCTCTATCCCAATTCCATTATAAAATTCGCGATTCTATATTTTTCACAGATTAGGATAATTGTTGTATCTTCTTTCAAATCGAACATAAATTCCATTAGGAAGTTTGTGTAATATACTTTAAAACATTTTATTATACCCATGTCTAGAGGTTGAATCAAAGATGTTGTGTTTTCGGAAGAAAAAACAATTTAAGCGGGGTGTTGTTGTTGGGCGGAATTTGACTGTAATGTGATTTATAAAAGTAAAAAGATAGCTAAGCTAATTAATGACCTCACGAGACCCCGGCCAGTTTTGTGAATGGCGAAGCCGTTCCCTCGGATCACAGCAATCGACAGACGTTCCAGGAGCCAAGAATACTCTCTTGGATTGTGGCTTGTCCTTGAAATCCGTCGACCGAGCGAGCGAAGGAAGCGGAGTGTCTTGGGGCCGAAGATCCCGGAAGGACTCCACGGCAATAGGAGTAAAGAACAGCGAGTTGGAGAGGTGGCCGTACTTGAGAATCTTTCGGTCCTCGGCCTGCCTCGAAGCGTGCCCAGGATTGGCGGCGGATAGTGCGAGATTTCCTAGCGAGAACGTGTCCAAACAGGTGGAACGAATATTGACAACCATTTTCAAAGAATTTCAATTTGAAGGAGAAAATTTTTTTTCTTGAGCATGGAAGTGCTTCTGTCGTAATTTCAACAAATTTTTAAAGTATGATATTGAATTTTATTAAAAGTTTTCATTAAATGCTTTAAAACGTCAATTCCAGACACTGTACCTGTCATTGGAATAATTTTGACAACTGTTAACAAATTAGAATGCTTCAATTATCCCTCAAATAAATACAGAAAGTTGAAAAGTTTCTCTTTTTACTTTTGAATTGCTAATGCGATTGAAAATATTCAAAATTTCCAAAAACGTTTTATAAAAAGAGATGATTTTTTACTATCAAAATATTAATTTTAGCTCAAGCCGGACATTCCCATTGATTCTGGGTTTGATCAGCGGTTCTCAAATGCGGCCCCTGGGATTTTTTTGGCGGACTCTAGAGTAACTAACTTTTTTAATTTTTATAATGTTTTAAATTTAACTATTCATTCTTAAGGTTAAACATATCCATAATGGTGATTTCCTTAATCAATTTGAAGCACGTTTTGGGTACATTTATATAAAATTTTAATTTTTAGATTTAGATTAGTCCTTCCTTTAATGAAAATATTCGCAACTCCATTCAGCGTGAAATTAAGGATGCGCTGCAAAGTTTCAACTAGAACTCATTAATTTACACATGATATAGAACTGGCGGCATTGTTCAAAATGCGTCCATTATTAATTTTTTACGAATTAATTACTCAATACAATTCAGAAATATAACACACAATGCATTATATGAATCTAATATTTATGCGAATCATATTTAGTAAAAATGGAATTAGAGAAAGGACGATCTCCCATACGCATCGGAGTGGCTCACCGTCTCGGCCTGGATGTTGTGCAAAACACCGCTGCAGATGCGGTGAGGACGTTGACGAAAAGGGACTGCACCCACTTCCTGCAAGAGAGCGCAGGCAGGTACCACAGACACAAGGCCCTTAATGAAATCGTTAAGGCGTTCTCGATCGGTGGGCCATTCGGGCCTCCTCGAACCCGGTCGGACTCGACGGGCATGGCAAAAGGCCTGACGGGATGACAATATCCCGTACTTGTCGGGAAGGCCCTCGTATGGGATGTTACCGTTGTGGATACCTTTTCAAAATCTCGCGGACCGCTACCGCGTCACGGCAATCGCCCTGGAGACCGCTGGAGCTGCGGGAAAGGATACTGACTCGTTCCTCAACGAGGTCGGGCAGTCCATTGGGAGGAGGCTCAAGGACACGAGAGAGGGCCTCTGGTTCCGCCAGCGCATCGGCCTGGTTATTGTTCGGGGCAACGCACACTGCGTCCTCGCCGCTGGGACTTAACGATTTTCGTTGTCAATTAAAATCTACTTTCGCGAAAAAAAAAGTAAAATGGAAAATATAAAAATATATAAAATATTATTTGTGCGGCCCGCAAAGCTAATCTTAATTATCGATTTGGCCCTTGAGCTAAAAAGGTTGAGAACCCTTGGTTTAGATATTGAGGTTCATGATTACTTGTCTTCGAAAATTTTTTTTATTATTAAAGTAAATTTTAAGTAAAAGTGAATTTATTCTATTTAGACAAAATAAATAAACTCTCAACAAATAACGTGCCATGTCAACATCTATACCTTTTCAAGTTCAATATGGGAATTTCAAATTCAATATGGGATTTCCTATTTCAAAGTGGGATTTTCCAAATTTAATATGAGATTTCCAAGTTCAAAGTGGGATTTTCCAAATTCAATATGGATTTTCAAGTTCAAAGGATTCAAGTCGGTTATTGAATTCATTTATTAATGAACGTTAATAAAAAGAAAGAATTAGCTGAAAAAAGAAAAAATTTGTTGACCGTTTACGAAAATGATGGGGATTGGAATCAAGTTGCATGTTCTCTCGGAATAAAAGAACAACTGCATACAGGTGGATAAAAGAAGGCTTTAAGGATGATTTAAGAGGTGGTTTTCGATATTCAAAAAATTCAAATACCGTACGAGATTATATGCAAGAAATGGTCGAGTCAAATCCGAAAATACTTGCCGGTTAATTCCATAAGTTTTTCATATTTTATATGGATAGAATTAATGAAAATGACATTTTGATATTGTTTCATTTAAAGGCGTGGTCCGTTCAGCGGACGGTGACATTTAATAAATTTACATTCCCCGCGTGCCTCATAAAGTTAAAACTTCTTTTTCATGGACGTAACTCGATTTTCTAGGTATTTTTTCGTATTGATTTCCTTATTGCAAATAATTTTATTTTAAATCTTTTAAATTTTGTTGTCGGCCACTGTAGATGCCCCAAATTCCAATAACCGTATCTCCAATTAATTAATGTATTTGGCTGCTCTTTTTGATAAATCCGATTTCATCATGTCCAAAAGATGTTCTATACGTTAATGTTTCTTTGGTATAGCGATTAACTGGTTGCATATCAAACAATGTATTTTTGCATCGATCGTTGTCAAAAATAAAGAATTTCTCATTTTTTGAAACACTCTTTTTTCATCTTTCAAACACCGTTTTTTTTAGTTTCAGAAGAAAAATATTACAATAAACTAATTATTGTTGCAAATATTTCGAACAAACTCGAGTTATCATTCTGAGTTTAAATAATTTAAATTTTCATTGGACACATGAAGCAGAGCGTATAAAATACATAAGCCTAGTCAGAAATATATACTTTTTAGGAGGAACAGTTCGTCATGTGCGTCCAGTAAAACAAGAAGATTTTTTCCTACAGAATTTCAATATTGGTGATCACACATTTATAGATCTTCCTTTCAAGTTATTTTAACGTCATGATGGTGTGTCCATACTCATTTATGATAAACCCCAAATCAGCTTGACTAGGATTCAAATTATGATCTCATATTTTTCAGATTAATTTCGAGGCCAACTTTTTCAACGATTAAATCTTTCTTGCATATTCTATTCCTGAGGTTTGCTCCGGAGGTGAACAAGTGTTTGTACGTATGTGCCTAAGATTTTGCATGTGCCAGCCACACAGTTTTGCAAGAACAAGAGAGAGAACGAGTATGCTAGTAAATCTAATTAATCCGGAATGAATGAAGGTGCTCATTCTTTTTAAATTCTTTTATTTTTATTCATTGGCGTTCGGCTGTTTCTTAGACTAGGATTTTAACACGTTCCATCCGAGATTCATCTGGTACTTAGAATCATGGTGGCGTCATTCGTCAAGATCGAGTTTCCAGTAAAGGCAACCTTTCAACTACGGCGGTGAATCACGTAACGATTATTTTAATAGATATTGAGGAAATTAATGAGCGACTGAGTGAGAAAGTAGCCACCAAGAGACATCAGTGAAACCTGTAGAGTACACAGACGCTGTATTCCAGCCATGAGCCTGGCAGAAATTGGCGGATAAAAAGCCAAAAAGAGATAGCTGGAATAAATATCAATTACATTTTTATTTGGATTTAAATATTTTTGGTAGGATTAAGTGGCGAAATATAGTCTTTTTATTTGAATTTTTTCCTCTGGATCAGAAACTTATTCGAGACTTTTTTTATGTAATGCATGAGAACTAATGATATTTAAAATTTAATTTTTTTTATGAAATAAGCATGAGTAACATATTAAGTTAATCATATTTAAAATTGTGTTTTAATTAAAATATAGTTCATTTTTAATTAAATATTGTTTAATTATTTATTTCAATGGCAAAACTAATGAATTAAGGCACGTGTGACCACGCTGTTGATCCATTATGTAGCGATGTTGTCTTTATTTGGTTTACCTTTATTTATATATTTAAATGGATTCAAAGGAATATTTCGGGATGTAGTTTCTTTTAATGGTTAAATTATTTGAAATTTCATCATTTAGGTCAGGGGTTCTCAACCGTGGTCCCCAGAAAATTTTTTGGTGGGCGGCGGATTCGAGAGGCAATTTAAATAATATTTTATACACTAGGTGCAAAAAAAAACCGTTTTTTTAAATACGGCATATTTTGCAAAGATAACCGTGATTTTTCTTTGTCGATATCGAAAGGGATCATTAAATTAACCCTAAATCAATTTTGTTATATTTTTTTGTATTGTGTTATATGTCTAAATTGAAAATTTTAATTACACAAGCGCAATAAAAAACCGTTTATTCTGGTGAGTGTGACATTTTTTACTTTTTTTAGAATTTTAACCCTCGATAAAATTACGAATGCTTGATGTAATAACAAAAGGAAAGATTCTAAGCTTGAATGCGTTAAATTGGACCACTAAATGCGTTAAATTGGACCAATTTTATTTTTTAATTGATTTTCTTAACATTTCCCCAATTCGCATAATATTTTCATGATCATCTATATCTGCATTTACCTGAGAAGCATAAGTTTTAATAATCTCTAGAGCTCTGAAGGCTTCTGAGAGATCAACTTTTTTCTCATTTGATTCCTCTTCAATAAGTGTTTCCTAAGTATAATTATTAAATAATTTGATGAGATGGACATTGATCTATTACAAGTAGAATTTTTCTTTTTTTCTTTGCAAGTTCACAATCAAAATCACTGAGTCACTTGTTAAAAATTTCACGGTTCATCCATGCCTTATTGGAATGGGTGTAGGTAACATATTTTCCAATGTTGAAATTTTTAAAACACCTTGGACTTTTGAATCTTCCTATCATCACAGGCCTTCTTTTATCGGAACCAGAACAATTTGCGCATAATAGTAACGAAAATCGATCCTTCGACAACTTTATTCCAGGCCGTGATTTGGTACACACACTTTTGGAAGGAATCGCCTTGTAAAAAACACCAGTTTCATCTGCATTATAAACATTGTCCAATCCATATTGTTCAATTTTTAAACTCATTGTTTCATTAAAATCAGTAATAGATTTTTCATCATGATTTACTGATCCACTGTTTCCGTGTAATTTTCTTAACTTGATACCATTTCGTAATTTAAACTTTTCTAGCCACCCACGACTTGCTTTAAATTCTGGAAAATTTTTTCCAAACTTAAGAGCTTTTGCAATTAACATCGAATCTGATAGAATTGCTCCACTAGATTCCATTAAGTTAATCCATGTTATCATCGCTACATCAATTTCATTAAATTTGAGTTTTGGAATTCTCGTTAGGTTTAATTTTTTGATGTCAGTCCTATTCAAAAGGTCCGATTTTGATTTAAGGTCGTTTATAGTTCTCGGAGAAATTTTCTTTTTTAACCGTGAAGAAACAATCCTGGAAATTTGAGGTGCAGAAACGAATGGGTTGTCAGAAATATAACGTAGTATAGAAATTTTTTCGTTGACAGAAAGTCTAACACAGCGAAGCATCACAAAAATACAATTTAACGTGTAATGAAAATTTTAAAATGTTAATTAATTTAACTTACAATTAGATAAAAAATTATTTTTCATAATACTTGAGGAGCGGATTCGAGAAACAAGCGGATTCAAGAATCATTCATAGGAAATTTCAAATTTTTGATTAAAACAAGCGGATTCGAGAAGCGGCGGATTCGAGAAGCAGCGGATTCGAGAGGTTTCACTGTATTAAATTTAAAACTAATTGTACAATTAAGTATAAATCAAAAACATTGAAATTAATCTGATTTGATTAGCGTGGTTTATCATTCTAGTTATGGTTAACAAGAATCGTCGTCTTTGGTCGGATTCCTACGTACAATTTGGATTCACTAAATTCATTGCCCCAAATAATGAATTAAAGGCAAAATGCATGATTTGCCATAAAATTTTGGGAAACAATTCACTGAAACCTTCTCAACTTAGGCGCCACAAAGAGTCTGTACACCCAGAAAATTCTTCCTCACATGAATATTTTAAAGTCAAAAGAACGAAGTTTGATTCACAGCCAAAGCTTGAGTGGTTTAATAAATCTCAAGAATAACCGAGATTAGAAGCATCATATGCTGTAATTTTAATTTATATCTAAAACAAATAGGTCTCAATGATTATCGCAAAAAACAAAGCTGCACATAATTCTGGTGAAAAGTTAATCAAACCAGTGGCTCTTGAAATGGCTCGAATTTTGTTTGGTCCGGATGCAGTTACCAAACTTAAGGACATACCATTATCCAACGATTCAATTTCCCGTAGAATTTCAGAATTGTCATCTGATATCCTGGAGCAATTAATTGAAAGAATCAATAAAAGTAAATGCAGAATAAGTATTCAATTGGACGAGTCAACTGACATTTCTAACGTCTGTCAGCTTGTGTCCTATGTTCGCTTTGTTGATGATGAGAATATTATTGATGAGTTTTTATTTTGTTTGGAGATGGATGGACACACTCGTGGAGAGGACATCTTTAATATTTTTGACAATTTTATGAAGACGAATAAAATCCAATGAGATAAAGTTGGATCTATATGTACTGATGGTGCACCTGCGATGATTGGTCATCAATCTGGACTTGTTACTCGTATTAAGGATTTGGTTCCTGATATTATTACAAGACATTGTGCATTGCACAAATATGCACTTTGTTCAAAAACTATGTGTTCGTCGTTAAGAGAAACACTAAACACTATTGTAAAAGTGATAAACTATATTCGATCTCGACCACTTAATTATCGAATTTTCCAAACTCAAATAATAATGGCTTTTAAAAAAAGTTATTATTGTGGATAATGAAAATAAAAAAAGGAATAACATCAATGTTCCCAATGCTTGAATATCATCTCGGACACAACCCACCGGATAATGTTCTTCTAAGTCTGATAATCAAACATCTGGAAAATCTCAAGACAAAATTTGATGATTATTTTCCTGTTGAAGACCCAATTCCAAACTGGATCGTTCAACCTTTCTTGACCTCATTTAAAGAATATCAGGAACTCAATTTTCAGCAGAGCTTGATTGAACTTCAATGTAATCAGTCTGCTCAGATTATTTTCAAATGTACTTCATTATTAGATTTTTGGTATTCTCATTAATAATTACTTTTTATTGTTAGGTGTCAGATGGCGAAAGAATTCCCCATTTTGAGTAAAACTGCATTGGAATCAATACTTGCATTCCCCACTACTTATCACTGTGAAATGGCGATGTCGTGTCTGACTTTTCTAAAAACAAAATATAGAAATAGACTACGGGTACAAGATGATATGCGAGTAGCTTTGTCGAACATAGAGCCTGATATAAGTAAAATTATTCTGAACAAACAAGATCAGAAATCTCACTAAATTACTATTAAATTTTCTGTTATTTTCATAATGTTCATGTTATTTTTATAATAAATATTCGAACATGTCTAAACCTGGCCCTGACGAGGTCAAAAATTGTGCGCTAATACCAAAAAATGTTTATTTTATTTAAGGTGGTCCCCACAAAATTTTATAGTTCAAAAGTGGTCCCCAGTCTAAAAAAGGTTGAGAACCGCTGCTATATACTATGGATTGTTCACGTTTGGTTTTCCAAAACAAAAGAAGTTATATAAGAAATAACAATGAATATGATCAAATCAAGTCAATTCTCCAAGGGATCGATGTAAAGACAAGAAATAGATATTAGGAAAGAAGGCTTTTGACCAAGTCAAAATCTTTTATACTATTAAATGACTGCCTTTATTATCGTGTTGAAAACGGGAGTCACAAATTAGTTATTGTCGTAAGTTATAGCGTCCGGGCCAGTTCTAAGTGTCCGGAGTGATAAATCGGATTTATCACTCCAAATTATTATGATTTTGGGAATAAATTTTAAACTGTTCATGGTGCGCTCGATACACATCAATAGCAAAGGAGAATATGATTCTATTTTACTATATCTATTGTCTAAAAAATATGAACCTGGAATGACAGAAACCAAAAAGCGAACAATTCGAAGAAAGTGTAAAACTCTTCATTTTGCAGACGATCAATTATTCTCTTATTCCAAATCAGGAACACATAAAATTGTTATATGTCCTTTTGAACATGAAAGGATTCAATCTATTCTTTGTGATGAACATAATGAAGGACATCCTGGGTTCAATAAAATGTGTTATCTAATTTCTCAAAAATATATTGGAATTAAACAATGTATAATTCGTGATTTTGTATCAAAATGCATACCGTGCCAATCATTTAACTCTTTAAGTACTTGTGAAAATATCAGAATGATTTCTGTGGAAAAAAAATACGAAAGATTTATCGCCGACTGTATAGATCTAAGGCGGTATTCTGCAAATAATGACAATTTTAAATGGATACTTACTGTCATCGATGCATACACAAAGTTTGCATGGTCATTCGCGTTAGAGAATAAAACATCACAAAGCATCTATAATGCAATTGAGAGTTTATTCCAGACTGTCGGTCCTCCAATTTATTTTCATTCGGACAATGGAAAGGAATTCCGCAACAAAGAAGTTTCAAAACTTCTTGATGATTGGAAAATAACTCCGATATATGGAAGACCAAGGCACCCACAATCTCAAGGACAAATAGAAAGATATAACCAAACTCTCAAACGTTGGTTGGGGAAGACTTTGTTCGCAACAGAATCTATAAGGTGGAGAGAAATTCTACAGAAGGTGGTGTATAAATACAACATAACTTGTCATCGCGCAACTGGAAAGTCACAATTTTGGTTAGTCTCTTTTTATTTACCCAGTCTATTTTACGGAATAACGGGTTTTAATATTTTGCCATGTGGAGGCGCAGAAGAAGAGATTAACTCAGAATCGGAAGAAACGGAATTATCCTTAGAAGTAAAAACTCATAATGAAAAGTATAAAAGAAAAGTTACAGAAGACGCAAACAAAAATTTTCGAAAAAAAGATATCACAATTGGAGATAATGTTACAATTAAAATTGATTTCGATAAAAATATAAAAACAAGAAAATATCCACTCACTAGTTTTTTTTAGCAAGGAACAATTTCTAGTAGTGGAAGAAGTTTCTCTGCTTTATTAAACGTGAAATCGTCCGTGATGTTGTTATAAACTGTGACATTTGCCGCTTTTCTGGACCTTTAAAGGACCATGATACAGAATTTCACGTTTTTGCTAATAAACCAAATGAAAGGTTTCAAATGGATTTAATCGATCTTAAAAGGTGCTTTTTCTGATTTTTTCATCATTTATGTAATATTTTTGGATTTTTACAAAAACTGTAATATCGATAATTAATTTCCCTTTTTCTGATTATTTTAGATTTTCGAGTTCCAATGATTCTTTTTCATGGCTGTTAACTTGTATTGATGTATACAGCAAATATGGATTCACAAGAAAGCTAAAAAATAAATCTGGACTCGAGGTTTCAAAAAATATTCAAGATATATTTATCGAGCATGGACCATGTCTATATCTACAAACAGATAATGGGACAGAGTTCAAGAATTCTTACCTTACTGACTTGTGTGGAAATACAACATTCTCCAAATTCACGGAAGGCCTAACAATCCACGCAGTCAAGGGATCATTGAGCGCTTCAAAAATGATTTTAAATTGGGAGATATGGTTTTCTATAAAAATTTATAAATATAGGTCCGAATAAAAAAGGATTTTGGAACGAATCCTTCACTAAAATTAAATAAATTTGAAAGTCCATATGGTTCTCCGGTTAAAATTGTTCAGATTTTTTCAAATAACTATGCTGAGATTGAGAAAAAAGATGGCTCAAAAGATAAAATTCAAATTCATCGGCTTAAAAAGAAAATTAATTAATTTTTATTAAAAATTTGTTTCAATTTGAAAGTTAAACACCAATATATGCGTGCGGATAAGTGCAGTGTTCTCAAAGTCTGTAAAAGGACGCGGGGTTACACTAATTACGCTCCTAGGTTATTGCTGAACGGGTCAGCGATTGCTGCAGTTGATCGGATGACTTATTTGGGCGTGCTCTTTAAGCCGTCCGGTAAGTTTGATGATCACATTGCACGTACGAAAATGCGTGCAATGCAGCGATTAGGCGCGTTGCGTGCTTTCCGGCTGCGGAGAGGTGCTTGGCTACGTGTGTTTAACGCCATGGTGTTACCCGTGTTGACCTATGGTGTACATGCCTGGCACTTCTGTGAGGACCGAGAGAAGTACGTTGACGCGCTCAAGAAAGTCAGAAGACGAGCCATCCGGCTAGCCCATGGCTTAGGATGGCGAGTGGAGCTCACGGACACCCAGGAATTGTCCCTCAAAGGCCTCCCTGAGGTCTTAGAAAAGATAATGTCTGGGTGGCAGGTAAGACGGTAAGTCTTAGTTTGCGGCTGAGAGGCGAGCGTGTGTGCGGGACTGAAAAGGCAGAAATGCCGAAGGTCTTAATTATACCCTCACTAACAGCCTTTTATTTTAAAATAAAATTTTTCCTTCCATCTGGTGCTGAACTTTTGTATAATTATATACATCCATATGGTTATCAATCATTATTTATTAGCGAATCAATAATGTGCGCTCAGGGCGTAGGGCGCGTTGTGCATGTGACATAATAAAAAAAATAATAATAAATGAATATTGATTTTTTAAGTGCCGGGAGAAAAAAAACGTAGTTTAATGTACCGTGAGCACAAAAAGGTTGAGAAACGCTGGGTTAGACCATAAAAAAATTAATTATAAGAACAAACAAGAAAAATTAAATCTTAATAGTTTATTACAAATGAAAAGAAAATGGAACAAGAAGTCAGCTACTAGCCGCAGAGAAATAGAGAAACTGTTCCCCTGAGTACGGCTATTGAGACGCGCTCAAAAGCCGATTGACCTCACGCCACGCTACGTTTCTCACCGAGAGAGGCCGTCACCTCGGGAGGATTAGAAACGACCCCCGTGAGGTCAATCGGCTTGAGCGCGTCTCAATAGCCGTACTCAGGGGGAACAGTTCTCTATTCTTCTGCGGCTAGTAGCTGACTTCTTGTTCCATTTTCTTTCATTTTGTAACAAGAAAAATTGAGTTATAAAATGATTATTCAGAAAATTTTAAAATTAGCAAGAAAATTGAATAAAAGAGATAAAGAAGAAAATATAATTTTTTTAGAAGATTCAAAATAAGTAAAGAAATGAATTAAAGGAATAAAATCGGAAAATAACACAAAAATAATGAAATTTCATATAATTCATTAAATGAAACTACATTTCAAATTATTCCTTTTAAATCAAATCAAATAAAAATAAAACTAAGGAGATTTATCAAAAGAATACCACAACGTGAAGCAACAGCGTGCTCACACGTGGCTTAATTTATTATTATTATTAGGTTTGCCTTCATAAATTAAGATAATTAAGCAGATTATTCAAGAAATTTATTATTAAATAAAATAATTTACAAATAAAATCAGTTTCAAAATTAATCATTTGTTTTTTTTAAATATTGTTAAATATCATTTGTTATTTTGTTTCAATGTTCGTCCATTTACCGAGTTTAAGAATCCTGATAATAGTTATCTGCTTTAAATAATATAGTTAAGAAAAACTATAAAAGCTTATAGAAAAATTTTTGATGTGATATTGCTGCATATGGACAAATCAATACTCGACATTCCAGAAGTTACGAACTATGTATCCATAGACACTATAAGGCGAGCGAGAGAAAGACCCAGAGGAAGCGTATTTTCACATTAGTCAATGTTCCCTATTGAAGAGGGGTGTGTATGGTTTGCGAGAAAAAAATAAGATAAAAATTCTTAATGCACTAAGAAGTTTCATATTTAAATCCTAAATGTCTTTAATTTTTGTTTGGAGATGACATCTCGAGACAATTTGCGTATCCCCGCTGCATCGTGGATACTCCAGTTTAGAACCACTAAACATTAATGGATGCGAACAAATGTCAATCTTACCGAGTCTCTTCGGTGGGTTATACACTGGAATAACTCTCCTTTATGTGAAGTGATGCTATGTTTGAGGAATGTGTGTTTTCTCAAACAAATACAATACACATCACAATTAAAGAAAAGGTCGGATTCCTGTAAATATTTTATATCAATTTTCCATTCAGAAAACCACGTCGTTTCTCAGCATACAATATTTCTTAATAAAACAGACAAGAGAGAAGCAGTAGAGTGACGATAGGGATAGCTTTTGTGAACAGGACCAGAGAAATGTTTATTTCAAAATGCATTTCAAGTACACTCGGGCAAAAAAACAGACATTCAAGACTTCAATACAAATATAAACCGATTTGCCTGGGAAGACAAATGCAGTTCGTGCGTCTACTGTCGAGTGCGATAACTCGTTACAACGACCGAAAGGACGACGATTGGGTAGACCGAATGAGCTATAGGTATGGCACTAACATCATCCTCTTTTTCGCAATTGCCATGATGAGCAGGAACTTCACAGGGTCGCATCTCGTTTGCTGGCATCCTGCCATGTTTACATGTTTGTCTTGTCATAAAATTTTGAGATTCTTACACTTCATTCGGGGATTCTTACTGCTGGACTAAGGGCACATACTACGTGGCCCTTGATCAAAAACTGCCCTCATCAGATGAAATCAAGAAAAAAAGCACACTGGCATACTACCAGTGGATGCACTACATCCTTTTGTCCATGAGTCTTTTGTTCTACCTCCCTATCATGGCTTGGCGTTCCTACGTCTTCGGATCCGGTCTGAATCTGCCTGGAATAGTCAATAAATGCTCGATTGCTCATAAAATTGAACGAATCTCAGAAAAGGAAAAAATAGCGAACGAAATCGCGTACCAAATCGACCATTATTTGCGACGGAGAGACAACTGGGATGGGACATCGAACAGAGTCGTGTCTCTTATAAAAATGCTGATGTGGTCTGGGGGACGGAAACACGGAAACTATTTGTCTTTTGCATACTGCATCACCAAAACACTTTTCCTCTTCAACGCGTTTGGTCAATTTTTTCTGCTGAACAGATTTTTGGGCTTTCAGTTTCACATGTACGGTTTCCACATTCTGAACGAGTACATTCACGGAAAAGAAATAAACGAGTTCTCTTTCTTCCGCGGGTAACTACTGCGATATCCCCGAACGGACCATCAAACAGACACACATCTACACAGTCCAATGCGTGCTTCAACAAAATCTATTCTCAGAAAAAATATTCATAATTATTTGGTATATGCTCCTAATTGTCGGAGTTGCGACTTTGATCTCGTACGTCAAGTGGCTTCTTTATTTCTCGATTCCCCGTCTACGGGACGACTACGTTAGTCAGTACATTCAGGACATTGCTCCAACTGAGAACGATCAGTTCACCAAATTCATTAACAAATACCTCAAAAACGACGGATTCTTCATTTGTCGACTTATCGCACTCAACATAAACTGCATGATGCTTGACACGGTTGTCAACATTCTCTGGCAAGACTTTAAAAACAAGAACCTAAATAATTAATTGTCACAGGCTGGATAATGCCCTGGGTTGGATAATGTCCCCTCAACGTTATTTTTTCAAATTAATTTTGATTAGATTTTTTGATTTTCTTAATTATTAGTAATTTATCAAAGTTTTTTCAAATTAATCTAGCGTGCAAATTTATTTTGGTTATCTAAGTTTTCCAAATTGGAAAAATAATAAGTATAATCGATCAAATTTATATTTCAGAAATGGTTTTACTCAACCTTACCGAAGATGAACTTGAAGTAATCAAAAATATTCAAATAGATGTTTTTTTATATTGACCGATTTCAGAAATTTGAAAAAAAGATACAGAAAATTAACAGAACAGTTAATTTTCGAAGAGGAAGGTTTCCCAAAGAAGAAAAGGAACTTAAACTAATAATTATTATAGATCGAACATATGAGGACACATTTTGGGAGAGATAATTGCTTTCGATATTGAGAAAGGAAATTTATGCAGTAACCCGAGACGAAATTACTGCTGTGATCTCAAAATGCGTTCACTATCAGGTGCATATGTATTGAACTATTCAAAAAAGTTGATGGCGACTAAGCCGGCGAAGCATCGTTTATAAATAAATATAACATGGCGAAGCATGGAACGACCAAGAGGACACCTTTCGAAATTTTTATGCGAGGAAATAAGTTAATCCCGGAAGAAATAAGATCGGCGTTATTGTCATTCGATGGAAATGAAGCGGTTGAATAAAGTCAATCAGAGATAATTGGATCCGATTATTTCGAAAACGAGGACGATTGTTTGAATCAACAGAACATGAAAGCCATGTTCTTCCCGGAGAAAAAATGAAAAGGAGGCGGAAATGGAAATTTGATGAAGATTTAGCCGTAGGAGATAATGTCCTACTGAGACATGATATTGATACAAATCCAAATAATCGAAAATACCCCCTATACGATCAGATCGATTCAACTATATATGAAATATCGGAAGTTCATAAAGACACGTGCGCACTTAAAGATCTGAATGACAAATCATCCAAACATCTACACAAAAGTCGCATAAAAAAATATGACTCTTATAGAAAATTTTTATATAATAAAAATTCATCAATTTTTAATATTTGTTTATAAATTGTAGACCTAAAAGATTGTATAATTATAATAAAATACGTTATTGATTCGGAAAAATTTGTGATGCCGGTTTTTGCCGACTCTTGGAAAAATTCATTCAATCAAAAAACTGATAAAAAATTGAATAAATCGACTTAATTCCATTATCAAGTTATTTTTAATTAATTATCAGGTTATTTTTGTTTGACTTTAATAAAATTTTTAAGGGGGTATTATCCAACCCAGGCCATTATCCAGCCTGTGACATTAATTTATTGACTTTTGTTCGGATTTTGAATTTCATAGTACGAATTTCCACTTTCCGTATTTGCTACAGATTCTAAAGAATATTCACGAACTAACTAATCCATTCATTATGCTTGAAATTTAAACATTTTCATAAATCATTCCAATTTTATACTTTAGTCCGTTTTTTGTTATTTAGAAATTCACTTATTTTTTGCAGCTAGACCTGCGAACTATTAAAAATGACACGTAAAGATTTTCTCAAAATAAAGTTTAGTACAATTTTTTTGTAATTAAAATAAAATTTATTTTTATTAATTATTTTTCATTATCTTAATTTTTACTAGAAAACTTAATAAATTAAGCCACGTGTTATTACGGAGTCGATTCACTTTGTTGTATTTTATTAATTTTTGATCACACTTTATTTTTTATTTAATTGGATGTAGAAGGAATAATGCGAGATGTGATTTCTTTTAATAATTAAATTATCTGAAATTTCATCATTTTTTGTATATTTCTGGTTTTATTCCTTTAATCTGTTTCTTTTATTTATTTTGAAACTTCTAAACACTATTATTTTCTTAGTCATATTATTTATCAAATTTTCTCTTATTTTTTTAAAAAATTTTCTGAATAACAATTTTATAACTCGATTTTATTTGTTTGTTCCTTTAATTATTTTTTTCATTATTATTAAAACCTCTCGAATCTGCCGATTTTTTGCAATTTAAATAATATTTTATAGTTGAAACATTAACTTACAATATAGATTAAATCTTTCTTTTTATGTAAAAATGACTAAATACATAAAATTATTTATATTCAAAAAATCAGAAATTTTATGTTTTTTAATTAATTTTATTAACATTTCCCCAATTCGCATAATATTTTCGTGATCAATGATCACATTTAAATTAAACATTTAATAATAAAAATAACATTTAAATTTTATTTATTGTAATATAATAAGAAGTAATGCTTGATATTGTCTGGATAGAAGTTTCTATCTTTTTTAAAATATTTTTCAGCATTTTAATAGCTCTTTCAACGGATGCAGAGGATGCCTGACAGCGTGAAAGTAAAAAATAATCTCGTTGGCTAATTTTCGGTTCAGTCATCTCAATAATAGGTTTAAATCCGTTTTCCTCCATTCTTTTATTCATATAATTTTTAATATTTGCCTTATCATCATAAAAATGTAGTCCTTCTATGTCATAATATTCCCGATTGATTGAATAGTCGCAACATTCCGAAACTTTGAGAATATCTATTATTTGTGAATAATTGCATATGATCTCCGTTAATTTCAACTTAATATCGGGATAATTGAATATGCATAGTTAATAACTATTTGTCATTATTCTATTTATTTTTATGGGAAAAAAATATCGGGATTATTTACATCATAGGTTTTCACGAGAAATTTCTCGCGGCGCAAATGCTAATAAAAAATAATCTCGCGGCACATAATCAAAAATCAAAACATAATTATAAAATTTATTATTTTTACATAATTTTTCTATGTCTGGCTCAATATTTGATAAGGCCAGTCGCATTTCTGAATCTAAATCCAGTAGATTTTTTCGCTTATTTGTTTTAATGTTTTGTAATGCAGAAAATCCCTTTTCACACAAATAGTAAAGAAACCTGAATTTAATCATATAATAAAACAATATACAAGTCCATTAAGTCTTCCAGACATAGATGGTGCCCCATCTGTGCATACACCAACACAATTTTTAAAGGAAATATTATGTCGCGAGCGCAGCGCGCGACCGAGCGCTAGACGCGACTTTGACAGCTAACAAGCCTGTCATCAACAAATATATTTATTAAATTATTTAAAATTTTAACATGATTTAAAATTAAAATTGAAATAACTTAAGTTTTCCATTGAATCCCATAAAATAATTTATAAGTAGACCTTAATAGAAAAAGTAAAATCAATGAATACTGAACGCTAATTTGGTTTAGGTTGTGAGGGGGGTAATAATTTAACAGATCTCATTGCTATTTTTTCGTTTTAATCTCTAAAATTAGGTCTTCTAATCAAAAATGAACTGTGCAGACAGGCTTGCTCCTTCAGAAGATTCTTGTTTTGACATTTTAATAAATTATGAAGCATTTAGATTTTTTCTCATTATTCTAAAATATCCATTATAAATTTTAAAATATTATTTTTATTTATGAAATCGGTTTTAAAGCTCATTCTGCTTTGGCATCGATTTTAAATTTTGTTATCGAATATATTTAAACCAAATACCAGCCTGGGTATTTGTCAATTTATAGATTTGTTGATTGATCGGATCTAGAAATTGAGTGGTCGCTCGCTGCGCTCGGTCGCTCGCTGCGCTCGCGACATATTATGTTTATTAAAATAATCAAATATCAAATTGTACATATCAATTGCACAAGTAGTAGTAACTAATGTTTTGCAGAAAAGAAATTGTTCAATAATAGTTTCTGACTTTTCAGTACGAATATAAATAAGTAACTGTGCAATTCCTGCTACGTCAGTTGATTCGTCAATTTGCAATGAATATAAATTTTTTTTAGCCATGAATTATTCACGTAAAGAAAAATAGAGAAGAGAAGTTAACTAATTTAGATGAGTCGCCGAACGGATGGACAGGCAATTCCCACGTAATATCGCGAACGATATCCGCTGAAAAAGCCAGCTCGTTTCACGACTGTCGTGACTCCTCCTCGAGATGATTAAACCAATCTCTGTACGAGTTCGCACTTACGACCATTTAAAGATAGACCGATCTCCGCGAAACCAGACGTGATTTTGTTAATGTCCTCCAAAGGTAACATCGTCCAAGTACCAAAAATTGACATTGGACGCAAGGTTGCGTGCAATATGGTCATCGGAGGCTTTATATTGGAAGTGCGAATAATTGATTAATTCAATTTATTTTAAGGAGTATCATCCTAAAAATGATATTTGTGTGGCCTAATTTATCTGTCAGGTTTGGGGGACTAGATAATATCCTACCTGAACTAATAAAGTACGCGCCAATTAAGCTTGCTAGAACAATTGCAAACATCCTGAACAAAGAATTTGAGCAGAATAGCCTATTAGACCT
>NW_021836893.1:0-22677 GCF_006345805.1 Octopus sinensis | reverse complement strand
AAGCCGCCATGTGAATGGAAGCAAGCCAGGACTATGGAAAGTATTGGTGAAGTTCTTTTCTAATTCCATTTGAAATTCCTGCTTCTATTATCTTCATATAGGATGGTAAACCTCCCGGTCTACATGACTGGAATAATTAACTGCTTCCTTCGCTTCCAGCTAATCCTTTTGCCAATTGCAACGTTTCATGGCCGACTGTGAACAAGGCTCGGCTCTTCTTGTTGTATGTACACTTTTCGAACGATCAGAGGCGAAGACCACCACCCCACCACCACCACCACTACCACCACCACTACCACCACCACCACCACCGCCGCCGCCACTACCACCGCCGTCACCACCACCACCATCACTACTAGCAACAACACTCACTGACAATGGCACCTCCAACATCACCACCGCCAAACATCACAATCAACATTACCACAACCACCACCACCACTACGACCACCACTGCCGCCGCTACCGTCACCACCACTATCATCATCAACACAAAAATCGGAAAACCTCCACCACTACTGCCGGTACTACCACCATCATTGCACTGTTCGTCCACTTCATAATGTTGTCCGCTGTTGCAAAGATTAACTTCCACACAATTCACCGATACACTCTTCAATTCAGCTATGCTGCCACTGCTTACACTTCACGCATAAAATCGAAGACCTTGCAGAATGGATAGAATATCTATACTTAATGATATATCTTATGTAATTTATCGCATATAGTTATTTATATGTAATGCGGTATTCGGAGCGGGCAGTTACATACACAAGGTGCTATTTCAGTCTGTAAGGAACTCTCCATCCTTTAAGATGTAAATGAATTTATGTCAATTTTTGTCTTGTAGAGATTTTTACCTTTAAAATTCATAATGAAATTTAATTGTAAAGTACGAATGAAGGTAGGAACTGAAACGTGCGTAAGCGATATGAAATTCACTACTATTGTGTAAATAAATTGGTATAGCTACTTACATTTAGACCTTTGCTTATTAAATCCGTTCATCTACGCCACAACGTAGCACTAGGATTCATGTTTTTTATTGTCCAAAACTGTAGTTACACGTTGTTCACTAGCTTATCTGTATTCAGGCTGAGATTAAGCCACGTCAATCGAACCAATCTGGGAGGGTTAAAAAAAATTAATTGGATTGTCTTTCTCTTCATCTGATTAGTGTAAGGTTAGTTTTGTAAAGGGAACTTACGTTCGATACAATGAATCCTCTGGAAACGTAAGATCGACCGAAGTTGAACTTCAAACCGTAACTGAATGTTTAGCTTCAGATAATTTAATGGAAATCTAAAAGAAAAGTTGTGCTGTTTATTAATATTAGTTTGTCAGGATTAAATAATCGTTGTTGTTGTGAAGTTGCAGGTTAAATTTTGTTGCGATTTTAATTATTCAACAAAGTCTTCGATTTTATCGTTAAATGGAAGCGAGTGAGACGTTGTTGTATTCAATAATTTCATAAAACCAACTTTGTCTTGCCTAAATTAGAACTTTTAATGGAAACTTGTTTCTTGATATAATTTTGCAGAACTAAAAATTTAATGAGCCACTCATTATTAATAGTAATTAAATATTTTCAATGTAACAATGTTAAAGATTTAACTTTGCAATTGTCAAATATAGTTTATAATGTTAAGGAACTGGCGTAATTTTGCTGTCTACAAAACGTTCTTTATCGCTATTCGTCTCACCACCGTCGTTTCAACCTGCTTTCGCATACATAAATAGTTCTCTAGAACGATAGAATGCATCTGAAGATGAACTAAGAAGGAAATTTTTATGTGGTCACTCGATTTGCTAGACATAGCAGTCAAATTTCCATCAAATCATACTAACATCGTAGTAAGAGCAAAACTGAAGTGTTTCTGCAATATCTTAAAGTAGCCGTTTACTATCTGTAAGGGAGTGATGCAGGGCTCTGTGCTCACCTTCGTCCTTTTCAAGAAGTTATTTATGTGTGTCCTTAATTATGTTCTATATGATTTTGATCAAGGGGTCTACTTGAGATGTAGACTGCTTAGCTCTTTCTTTGATTCTGGAAGCCCGCAACGTGACCAAAATGACAGGTTCTTATTTTGAAATGTTGCTTGCTGATCACTGCCCTCCCACGGCACTTCTGAAGTTGTCATCGTCAACAAATTTACAGAGGGTCCTGTAAATATTTTGAATCCACAATTAGTCTCAGCAAATCAGAGAATTTCAATCAAGACACTCCATAAACACCACAACTACCTCCGAGTGTTTGAATGGAAGTCACCATGTTAAAGGTTCTCATCTTCCTCAAGTACGTTGGAAGATAAGAGATAACGACAGCCTTTTGAGAAATCAGAAAGTAAATTGCTAGAAACAACAGCACAGTTTGCCAAATAATGACGGGTAGATGTTCGAGGTAATAACGATATCAAGATGGACCTCGCTTAATATTCTGAGACGAATAAATCTTTGTAACAGTAATTAAACGGAAAATATCACATTGTGTTATAAACTATTCTGTACATAAAATTACAAATGAGGTTGCCTCTACGCGGCTCACCTAACTGCTCGTAATAGCACTCAAATCACGCACACATTACCATTTTCGAAAAGGAAGAAACATTAAAAATATAGGCTAAAATTCAGCACATACGACGGGTTGCAGAAAAGTTTCTGGCTTTGAATAAAAGAAAATACAGGAGGGTCAGTTAATTATAATTTTATTCAACATAATCCCATCTCAGATTCACATACTTATTGCGGCGATCCTTCAGTTTTTCTAAGCCCTGCAAAAGAACTCCGAAGGTTGGGCTTTTCACCAGGCTTGTTGCAGTACCCTTAAAGCCAGGAAACTTTCAGCACCCCCTCGTTTACTTATTCTTCATTATACTAATGCTGAGGAATGGTTCGGCTGGTTGCTTTGAAAGGTAAAAAGACGCGAAGAAAGAGAGAGAGAGAGAGATGGGGAGAGAAAAAGGGAGAGCTAGAGAGGCGGAGAAGAAATTGGAGGGGTGTGAGTGGGGCAATGTTGTTTTTTGTTTTTCCTCTTATTGACAGAATTAAAGAAAACAAGCGTAAAGAAGTAAGGATATCATCAAAAGTAGATTTGCGCTTCATGGAAGTTTTGGCTTAAACCAGGAAAAAAGATGTGTCTGGCTGTCATTTCGTTGCCATGGTTACTACTCAGCAACAAAGTAAGGAGATAGACACAATGGAATAAGCTGTGTGTCCAATATACATACGTTGACTGATGTCTATATATACATACATACATGCGTACATACATATACACATACATATATATATACTTATACATGTATGTATGTATGTGTATATATATATATGTCTATATACTTATAAATATATATGTATACATACATATATATAATGTATATATTATATATATTTAAACAATATATTAATCATATATATAAGCATATATATATAATGTGTGTACGTATGTAGGCATTATCGTTTTTGTTTTGTATTTGTATTTGTTTTGCAAGAGTCTTGATACAAAATATATGGCTTAACCCATCCTGTGGTTATATCTACAGAGTGATATTGCTGATCAAAATACAGAAACGGGTTCATGTGCACTTCTTTATTCAAAATGAATTAGGGAATTAATTACTACAATGTGCTTCAACACGTGATTTCCGCCAATAATCAAGCGATGAAAATGCAAAAAGTGAAAACAGAACACACACACACACACACACACACACACACACACACACACACACACACACACACACATACCCATGCACACAAATATACAAACATACACATAGACACGCATGCATGTACACGCACACATAATACATACATATATACATACATCCATACATCCATAATACAGCTATCTCTCCACATTTAATCATTTCATCTTTGAAAATCGCTGTATTAAGATCTGAAATGTAAGATCTTTTTCTACTCTGACGACGGAGGTTTATTCTATCCAATGTTGACTGCTTCCATTATGATGGATCTCGGAGCTCCCAGAAACAGCTGTTGAGCTTACAACACCTTTCTTCTACCCATTTATGTCTCTCTGTCGTTTGTACTCTATGTAATTTGGATTTATTAATATAACCATTCTATATGTTTATACTAGAATATCCATCGTCTGAAATTCTTCACTTTTTACTTTCTCTCGTTTTGCTTGTATACATATACACACATTCTGTATTTCGTTCACAAACTGTTATATTTAATATATCTAATTTGTTTATCCGCATAATTGCCTCTTTATTACATAGATATATATAGATACATGCATACATACATACTGAAAGCATGCATGTATACATACATGCATGCATACATACATGCATACACGTATGTATGCATAATACATGCATACATACATACATACATACATACATACATACATACATACATACATACATACATACATACATACATAATGGGATCACATTACGAAGTCTGAAAAAAATCAATCCATAACATTAATAACTGAGAGGCGAGGTGGCAGAATCGTTAGCACGCTGGCGAAAATGCTTTAGCGGCATTTCGTCCGTCTTTATGTTGTGAGTTCAAATTTCGCTGAGGTCGACTTTGAAACCAATTTTAATTAATACGTAGAATTAACTTCAGCTAACTCAGGGAAGGATTCTCTAGTTGTCAAATACCTCTAAAGTGACAGCCTCCGCTTTTCCTGTTCGTCACATTCTGAGTGTAAATTCCGCCGAGGTTGATAAAACTCAATCAACTGGGGTAAATCGTATTGATTTAACCCCTAGCTGTCTAAATCAGAAACAATTATTATTATTATTTGCCAATAAGCTAACCAATTGCTTGATTCATCGTTCAATCAATCAATCGGTTGGTTTCTCAGAATCCTTTCATCGCCATTCTCGACTTCAACAGCGATGTCCCTCGTTACTCCGTACCGCTTAGCGTTTTCACTGTATCTTTACTCAACTTTTGATGGTAAACGCAACTTAGACTTCTGTTATATATACCCAAGACTTCCTATCGAATATAACTAAGACTTCCGGTTAAATATATCTGCTGTATAGTTCATATTAGACTTGTAAGCACTAAAGTTTGTTGTTGCTGTGTTTTTTTTTTTGTATTTTTTTTGTATCGGTAATAGTTAAATATATAAAAAGAAAAGAAATAACAAGCAAGAAAGAATATATAAATTGAAAATGAAAAGAGAATCTAAGAAATATTCCAAAGACAAGATTGTCGCCGAAAATTAAAATATTTAATTGATATGGAAATTTCAGAATTACTTGAAAGAATTTGATTATAATTAAAGGAAAAAAAAAACATGAGTCGCCTCAAACCAGACAATGGCGTCGTCGTCGCCATCGCCATCTTCAGCGTTACTGTGTCTTTTCTCCTTCAACCCGTTTCTTAATGAAAGTTAATCTAGCATGGCCTTAACTGGATGTGTCCCCGTTTTTCTATTCAACATTATTAATGATTTAAAACGATGTTGTGAAATTTGAAAGCAAAACTAAATTAGTAATTCTATTTGATCTCTCCACAATTTCATGAGTCGTGAGTTCACCGCACTCTTTTCCTCTGGTCATCATTCGCAAACAAATAAATACCATTATCAAAAGATATCTATACAAAACTTCCACACTCTCTCTCTCTCTCCTCTCTCTGTATATATGTGTGTATGAGTGTATGTGTATACGTGTCTGGGTGAATGTGTTCGTGCGTGTGTGTGTGTACGTGTGTGTGCGTGTGTGTATGTATGTGCATGTGTGTGTGTGTATGTAAATGTGTGTATGTGCGTGTATGTGTGTGCATGCGTGCGTGTGTGTGCGTGTACGTGTGTGTATGTATGTGCGTGTGTGTATGTGCGTGCGTGTGCGAGTGTGTGCGTGCGTGTGTGTGTGTGCGTGTATGTATATATGTGCGTGTGTGTGTGTGTGCGTACGTGTGCGTGTGTGTATGTGTGTATGCAGTACAATGTATGATATTTGTGCGACAATCTAAATCATTCTAGCAAAAGATGAACGATCATGAAGGAAGGAATTAAATGACTTTACAGACTCGATACACATCCTTCATAAAAGTTAGCTTCTTGTTCGTTAATCAGCGAATTCTATGTCGCAGCCAGTCTTTCTGCTTGTTCCTCTCGCTCCTCCTTTTTCTTTCAACAGCAATTTTGAAGGGAGTCTCTTGGAGAAGTTTTTTTTCTAGTCATTGCTGTTAGCAGAAGTTCTATCAGATCAACCCCCAGTTTCTAAGTTTTTACGGGTGACCACCCATCCTCTCTAGCAATACTTACTATACGATAATTTCACCAACAATTAAGAACACTATATATATATACATATATATATATATATATACATACATATATATATATGCATATACATATACATATATATATGTGTATATACATATACATATATATATATGTATTTATATATATTTATATATATCATATATGTGTATATATATATGTATTTATATATGATGTATTTATGTATGTATATATATGTATATATATATGTATTTATATATATATATATATATATATATATATATATATAATGTGTGTGGTATATATGTATTCAGAGAGAGAGAGAGAGAGAGGAGAGAGAGAGAGGACAAACTAAAGAAAAAGATTTTAGTAGGTGTTATATATATTATTATTTAAAACGGTTTGATTCGGTACATGAGACTTAAAGTTTCGCAGGTTTCTATCAGAGACCTAGCTCATTGAAGCTCAGTCTACCGAAAGAAGAGATACAGGAAATCCAAGTTGGCCACTGCAAATTGGTCAAGATGGGCCACATAGTAAGTATTGTGAGAAGCGAGATCGGCATTTCAGCGACACCATAGGCAGAAGAAAAGAGAATTTCTTAAGACTGCGTGTACCTTGGTGTGTATAGCTGGTGATGGTGTGTGTATATATACCGGATGTATGAGTTCATGTGTGTGTAATGTGTGTGTGTGTATGATGTGTGTGTGTGTGTGTGTGTGTGATGTGTGTGTGTGTGATGTGTGTGTGTCGACCTCCAAGTCCCTTCGACATCCACTCACAAAAGTGCAACCAGCTTCCTGTCCAGCCACCCGATCCTATAAATTATCCCTTCTTATGCATCTGGGGTGGCTTAAATGCCGGTCCAGTAGCGACATAACAATCGAATTTCCCGTCATCCATATATATAGAATATCATTGTCTATTTAGACACAGATGTCGCAAAGAGGCAGAAGATTTGTTGGAAAATAATTGATAACGACAGAAACGGTATTGATACCAAAATGCGATCTTTATCTCGTAGTGTATAAAAGGTATTTGTATTTATACCCTAAACACACATTGATGTTCCATATATAATTGACGGGATATTCTGTTATTATGCCACTACTGAAGGTCTGTCACTGAAGAGCCAAAAGATAGGGCGAAATTACGCGATCTGGCAGTTCTGGAGGCCGTAGCAGACGATATGAACACTATTCTATGCCTTTCAAACTGTTTGATCTGGCACCAATGTGAGAATTTATAATTTCTGTTATTAATTGTAATTGTTTGGTAGAAAAAAAACCTTGGTCTATTTGTGGGGTTTCACTTTCTTCCAATAAAGCGTCCTGGATAGGGGCTGGTCCCATCAATCTTTTATCTTTTATTTGTTTCAATCATTAGACAGTGGGCATCATGGGGCACCGCCGCGAAATTATCTTACTCGAAGACATTAACCCCAGCACCTATTGTCATGTTTTTAAGCCTGGTACTTATTCTATCTGTGTCTATGGTCGAACCGCAAAGTCACAGAGACGTATACACATCAGCACCGGTTGTCGAAAAATGGTGTGTAAGGACAAACACAGACACAAAAGCACGGGCACACACACGCACACAAACACACACACTATATATATATATATATATATATATAGATATATATATATATAATATTATATTATACTATATCATATATATATATATATATATATATATATATAATATTATATTATACTATATCATAATATATATATATATATAAATTGAATTAGAGATAAAACCACTATTAGGCAAATCAAACAGTGAAAAACGAAAACAAAATATAAAAATAAATATAATTAATATAATATACAAAATATATAAAATATAAATTTAAAATTAAATTATTTAAATTTAAAATTTTTAATTTTTAATTTATATTTATAAATTTTTATATTTTTTTATATTTTTTAAATTTTGAATTTATAAAATTTTAAACTTTTAAATGTTTAATATTTATATTTATATTTATTTATTTATTTATTACTTTTATTTTTTAAAAAATTACTATGAAAAAGGTATTAAAATTTTAATATAATATAGTAAGTAAAACCACTACGTACGTTTCATGGCCATAACCCAATTCGAATTTCAATAATTTAAATTCAATTAAAAATTCGAATTATAATCATAGTCAATCTTCAGGTTAAAGATAATAATTAAATAAATAAGCAAATATATTTAAACAATATTTTTTAAGAAATAAATAAAATAATAATTTTCATTATATGTATATATATTTTTTTTGTTGTTTTTTTGTTTTTCCAGTTTCAGCTCTTGAGCTGTGGCCATGCTGGGGAACCGCCATTGTGGTGAAAGAGTACAGCAGGGATCACCACCCCCTGCCGGAGCCTCGTAGAGCTTTTAGGTGTTTTCGCTCAATAAACACACACAACGCCCAGTCTGAGAATCGAAACCGCGATCCTGCGACCGCGAGTCCGCTGCCCTAACCACTAGGCCATTGCGCCTCTACGAGTAAGATATATTATTATTTTATTTATTTCTTAAAAATATTGTTTAAATATATTTGCTTATTTATTTAACTATTATCTTTAAACTGAAGATTGATTATAATTCGAATTTTTAATTAAATTTAAATTATTGTAATTCGATTTGGGTTGTGGCCATGAAACATACGTAGTGGTTTTACTTATATTATATTAAACTTTTTACTACCTTTTTGATAGTTATTTAAAAAAATAACAATAAATAAAAATAAAATAAAATAAATAAATAAATGAATATAAATATTAAAAAATTAAAAGTTTAAAATTTATAAATTCAAATCTAAAAAATATTAAGTAATATAAAAATTTATAAATATAAATTAAAAATTAAAAATTTTAATTTAAATAATTTAATTTTAAATTTTTATATTTATATATTTTTTTATTATATAATATATTTATTTTTATATTTTTTGGTTTTATTTTAATGTTTTTCACTGTTTGATTTTATCTCTAATTTATAATTATATTTATACTGCGAAATTTGATTTAATCCTAAATCTAATTTTTCCCTGCAAGTTTGGATTTACTCCTAATATATATTATATATTATATACATACATATATATATATATATATATATATATATATAACACACTATATATATATATATCCATATACATATATATATGTACCTATATATATACATCTATATATATAATATATATATATATATAATATATAGATATATATATATATATATATAGAGAGAGAGAGAGAGAGAGAGAGAGATAGATAGATAGACTATATATATATATATAGATAGATAGATAGATAGATAGATAGATTAGATGATAGATAGATAGATAGATAGATAGATAGATAGATAATGTAAGCAGAGTTTCGTTTTAGGGATAAATATCCGTATCCGTTACCTGTAATATCCCCGGGCGATTGTGCGCAGATACATCATACACGTAGAGTGCAGACAGCAATAGGATAAAGAAGAGTTTATCAGAAACCAATGCAAATAATTAGAAAATGGAGAAACCATAGATTAACCAACACATCGAGTGGATCACATTTATAGCTGTTCCTTTAATACAAAGCATGACACAACAGATCCTACAGCCGTTTCTAATCAGATTGCCAAATGCATTCTACACACACACACACACACACACACTAACACAATACACACCACACATATCACACACACACATATATATATATATATATATATATATATATATATATATAGATATAATATTATATATATATATATATAGATATATAATACAACGGGCCTCTTTCAGATTCGTCCTACTAAATCCACTCACGAGGCTATAGTAGAAGACACATGTCCGAGGTGCAACGTAGTGAGACTGAACCTGGCGGTATCATGTGTTTGAGAAACAAACTTCTTACCACACACCCACTTTTCATGTCCGAGAAAAATTTGTGAAGGTCACCGCTCTCAACGAATTTGGCAATCCGGTCGGTGGAATGTGTACGTTAGCAATATAGAGATCTCCGTGTTGGGTAAGAGCGATGACATTTTCAGGGAAACTCTAGGCTTACGCGGCCGAATTAATTGATTTTATTCGGAAGATATTCGGTCAGGGCACTACCATGGATAACTAACAAGAAATCCCTGGCCTGGCACTGCTACAGTGTGCTACTACCGGTACAAGATGAACACTACAAGAACGGAGGTACTGCTAAGCGTGACTGTTTGAGATGCACGCTGATGATGACAGAATAGAGGCACAATCTACCTCGGTGTCATTTAAAATCAGAGAAAAAAGAATCAGATCGAATACGTCTAGGCTATGTATCGAACACGCGATCGATTCTGTAAATTGTCCACCTTATATTAGAACATATTGGGGTAAAGATTAAAATAGGATGACCGAAACAAGCGAACAAACGATGAAAGATGTATGCATATAACACACACACACACGCGCGCACGCGCGCACACACACACGCGCACGCGCGCACACACACACACACACACACACACACATATATATAGTAATATTATATAGTTATACAATTATATAATATATTTATCTGTATTGTATATTTAATTTTATATACAATATAGCTATATGTATATACTATACAATTAAATAATACACACCCTATATATATATATATATATATATATATATATATATATATATATATAGTAATGTAAATTTATTAAATATTGTATATTATATGTATTTAATAATATTATATGCTATAGTTATATATATCATAATAATCTTCAGTACGATTTAATATTGAGGGAATTCAAAGCCAAATGTCGATGACTGCCGCCATTTTGACATTCGATATGAATAATTCCGCCTGAATATAATTAAGAATACCAATGTCAGGCGTTGATTAATGCGTTTAGTACAAGAATGGTTTAATAACTTGATTAGTGTGTCAAGATTCTGTTGTTGTTGTTGTTGCTCTTACAATTGTTGTTTAGTTACAGATGAACTATATTAAGAAGAGTTGAGATCAAGGACGTTCCAACTGTGACTACCCTGTCCTTTTCACTGATAACGTCTGTAGGACTGTATTCGCCCTCAAGTCAAATAGTTTGGTGCGACTCGAAGTAGAGTGAGGAACAGTGGGAAAGACAGAGACAGGGCGAATGAGAGAGGGAGGGAAAGAGATGGATAAAGAGATAAACATAGAGAGAGGGGGAATTGAAAGAGAGGGACGAGGTGAGAGATAGGGACAAACAGAAAGAGTGAGGGAGAGTGATCGTTTAATGGAAAAGAAGGAGGCAACTTCAGTATTTGACTGTTATTGTATTAACAGACTGACCCAGAAGGAAATCGGCTACGGCGGAATTTGAACGCAGCGAGCAGAGAGTCTTGAGAAATAACACAAGGCATTCCTTCTCGATGCTCTACCATCTCCAGAAAATCGGTTGCTTTAGTGAGGAAACATCAGACTGGACAACATGGAAGCGACAGAGACAATGTCTGCCGTTAAAGTCAGACTCCTTCAAAGAAACAGTGTCAAATATGGCGGCAAACATAGTAACAGAAAACACAACTGGAGGCTTTCGTTACTATTAAATAGTAAACCAATGCTATACTCAGGTGTTCCGGAAGTGCGTGGAAAATTTGCGGAAATAAATATTACATGGACGATGAAAAAGTGAAGCGTTTTAAGTATCTACAGGAGACCAATTCTAAAAGAGTAGCAAAAGTACATTTATTTTGTTGGCTTGGAGGTTTGACCTTTCATCTTCAGACGAAGTCGCAGACGTCCTGTGATAGTCTCGAGTTTCTTTAGAATATTTTGGTTCCCTTGGCAACAGAACCTGAACAAAGATTCGGTACATTAAGAGCCGACAGTTTTATTGATAATAGCTACATTGACAGTAGCAACAACAACAAAAACATCGACGACGATCAGACCGGTAACAACAACGACAAAACAATAACAACAACAACAAACACAAACAGAATCAACGTATGTCAACTCTTTCAGTACTTTTCAATTTTAGGACAGCGGTTGCCGAGTCGTGTAAAGGAAGCACAGCAAACACTACATGCACAGACAGACAGACACACCAGAAACACACACATCACAAACACACACACCACAAACACACACACACCACACAAACACACATACCATAAACACATACAAACCACACAAACACATACACATCACACAAACACACAGAGACACAAACACACACAAACACACACACACAAACACATGCACACACACAAACACACACATACATGCACACACACAAACACACACACACACACAGAAACACATACACACACTCGCAAACACATCACACAAACACACACACAAACACACATACACACACAAATAGATAGACAGACAGACAGACAGACAGACAGACATAAACATACACAAACACAAACAAGCAAGTACATAAACACACACAGTCACACCCCGCACATTCACACACACACACACACATACACACACATGTTTGTCTGCACGAGCGAAGGTAAAGTGCACTGATTACATAAGGTAGAGCTTTGGGTAAAGAGAAATTGCTGTTTTCAAAATTAAGATAAACAAAATTCTTTTTTAATCTAAAATATACTCTCCTTCATTTTCTACAATGCTCTTCCACCTCTCTGGTAGACTTCCAAAGGCGCTCTTCCAAAATTCACTTGTCCGTGACGAAAAATACTCCTCCAGTACTGTTCTGACCTCGTCTAAAGAATTCATATTTTTGCTGTCCAAATGATTTTAAAGACTGCAGAATAAATGATAATCAGATGGGGCAATGCTTGGTCAATATGGTGGGTGGGGCATCGTTTCCCATTGAAACTGCTCCAGCTTTTGGAATGTCATCCTCGCTGTATGTGGCCAAGCATTATCCTCATCGAAGAACACCTTTTGTCTTGAAACCAAAAATGGTCGTTTTTCTTCTAGCGCTGACTTAAACCGTTCAAGCTGCTCTCGGTAGATCTTTGTTGTTGTGTAGTTTGGGTTTAAAAGTTCAAAGTGGACTAAACCTTCCACATCTCACCAAACAGTTAACACCTTACGTTGGGAAAGACCTTCTTTAGCCTGGGGTGCCGGTGTTTCTCCTTTCTCTGCTCACTATCTTCGGCGCTTGACATTTTTACAGGGTGCCAATTTCTCGTCACTAGTCACTATTCTGTCCAAAAAAGGTTCATTCGTGAGACGAGACAGCAAAGAATAGCACGTATTCACTCACTGCGCTCGATTAGACTTGGAAAGTTTGTGAGGAATTCATTGACACAATTTGCTGACTTTTCCGATGGCACGCAGGTGTCGATGAATGGCTGAACGACCAAATCCAAGCTTCTGTGTTTGTTCCTCAACAGTTACAATGGGATTTTTTCACCAGGATTTGCAGGACTTCCTTGTTGAGCATACAGATCTTCTAGAACAAGGCTTGTCTTATAGGCTGTAGTTTCTGGCTTGGAATTTCTGGAACCACTATTGACACTAGCTTACACTTATTGTCCGATCCCCATATAGCCATTAATATTCATCGCACTTCCCGTTGCGTTGTTGCCTTTATTGAACTCATAAAGCAAAATATACCAAATGTGCTCCTTTATCACTTCCATTATAGCTTTAAAAAAAACAACTGTTAAAATCGAACTGCACTCTTGGAGACATGCTTTTATAGCAAGTTGATGCAGGTAGTTTATTCCACCCCAGCCGACTTTTAGTTCATGCAATTGAAAAACCGCATTATATATGGGATGACCCAACATATATGTATGTGTGTGTGTGTGTGTGTTGTGTGTGTGTATGTGTGTGTGTGTGTGAAACGTGTGTTGTAAAATTCCTGATTCAAAACTGATTTAAAATATCAAAATTTAAAAGCATAAACGTAAAACTGTCTAACGATCGTCATTGAATGATTTTTCTGAACAGAGAAGAAAGAGAGAGAGAGGGGGAGTAGAGAGAGAGGAATAATTAGTTGGTGCTTGATAGGAACAAATGTTAGATTTTGTATCCATTTAATGAGGCATGAAGAGAAAATGCTGAAGACTAAACATTGGTTGAGAGGTTTGACCTTTCGTGACATAGTGAAGTTTAATGGAGGATTGTGTGACGGGGTTATACGAGTGCACTCCCTCACCTGGACATTAGTACCATTCATACTCACACACACACACACGCACACACACACACACACACCACACACACACACAAACACACACACACGGGGGCACAGAGGCTCGCAGACATACAGCTACAAACACAGACACTCATACAGCCATGTGCGAGTATATATGCATACAGAGCTTAGGACACACATATACATGCACATACACACTTAGTACTTATACAGTCATGCACAGACATATATATTTATATATACACATGCACATACACATACATATATTCAGGCAAAATCACGCGAACACACACACAAAAGAACACAAGCAGCGGCATAGAAAGGCAATATACCAAGAAACTCACAAACGCTTACAAAAGATTCACATGCAAATTGATACACAAAAACACTTTAACAACACATATGAACAAACACACACACATTTATACACATATACACCACTAAACACACACACTCACCATCGACACATGCACACGGACATACGCACGCGCGCGTGCACACACACACATCTATAATGGAAACAGTTGCTGATACGACATTTTCCCTTTTACCTCTCTTCAGAGCCTCGGCCATGTTTTACTCAATTTTTATTTAATTTCTTTGAGCGATGTGACTATATACTTACGTGTGTGTGTGTTCTTGTGTAAGGGCTTTTGTTTGAATATATGTATGTGTGTGTGTTCATGTGTATATATATATATATATTATATATATATATATATAAGTCTGTGCCTGACTGTATAAGCATCTAAGTGTGTATGTATATGTGTGCCCTAAGCTCTGTATGTATATACACTCACATATAGCTGTATGAGTGTCTGCGTCTGTATCTGTATGACTGTGTATGCCTGCGAGCCTAGTGCCCTTATGTGTGTGTGTGTGTACGTACATAGTATTGTTCTGAAATAAAACACGTAAGTATTACGCGTCCATACACATACGTGCATAAATATAGAATACATGCAAGCACATGGACGCATAGATATTTCCATGCACAGACATATATGTCCTACCAAAAGCATTTGTCGATTGTAAACACAACTGGCAGGACATCGTTATTTGGGACTGACAAGAAAACGTATATAACGTCAAAGAGGTCAGCCTTTCCTGTCCATGTAAATAACTCTTCGAAAATCTAATCGAAGAGAAAGAAGATAATTGTGGACAACTGCTTCGAATCCCCCAAATCTAATGCATATGGTTTTGTGAGTAAAGGCCGAAATAACAATCTGGACCCGCCAGCTAATTCACACACATACAACCTGTAAGTGGAAGAGTAAAAATATGCAAGGCTTCGTAAAATTCGAAGGTAAGTTTTTTTTCATCTATATAAGGGATTCTCAACTACTTTTCGCCCTGTGAACCCCTTTGATTTCTACTTTTTTTTTCAGGTGGATCTTCATAGACATTCAACGTTGAAAAAGTCCCCTTATATTTTGTAAATTAAATATTATCAGGAACTGAATAAAAACATAAATAAAAACAATTGTGCATTGTATAATCAGTTTATTGTTCATAAATTTCAACAAAAACATTTTCTAAGGACCCATAAAAAGGGTCATATGGACGACGGTTGAGAACCACTGATTTATATGCTGGCTGTTATTTCTAGACGGTGGGGCGACCGCATTGAGATTTTTTGTGGTTGGTTCCGGTTATTGTTTTCTCGTATTTAATTTTATAAGGAGTGGTGGTAGGAGGAGAAAGAAGACGGGGAAAGGGAAGAGGATCAGGCAAAAGAAAATGGCTAAAATGAATAAAAATATTCATAAATGAAAAACTGGTCATTATTGATGGTTGATGCCATTATTGGCATTAAAAATGTTTAAAAGGTTAAAGGGCAAAGAAGGTTAATTGATTTGTGTAACGGTCGGTGGGTTGGTAGCAGCAGCAATAGCAGCAGTAGTAGTAGTAGAAGAGGTAGTGCTGGTGGTGGTAGGCGTGGTCGGGGTCATGGTGGTGCTGGTAGTAGTAGTAGTCGTGGTCGTTGGTGGTTGTAGTAGTAATAGTGGTGGTGGTGGTGGTGATCGTCGTTGTCGTCGTCGTAGTAGTAGTAGTGGTAGTTGTAGTGGTCGTGGTGCTCGTAGTAGTAGTAGTAGATAAAAAACGGCACCAACAATAATACGAGGAAGGTGGAGATAAGATGGCGATAGACAGGGAATGAAGGGTTAAAAATTAAAAGGAAAAGAAAAATAGGGATAAAATATCTTTAACTGATTTCAGCAGAAATTATATCGGTCCCAAGAATTTGACTGGTACGTTATTTTATTGACCCCAAACCGATGAAAAGACAAAGTCGAAGTAGGTAAAGAACCGGAAGAAATGCCGCGAAGCATTTTGACCGGCGCAGCAACGATTCTGCCAGTTCATTCTTAGATGATAATAATAATAATAATAATAATAATAATAATAATAATAATAATAATAATAATAATAATAATAATAATGATAATCATGTGCTCGATGCCACAGATTTGCTTGTCAGTTGTTTGACTTTAAACAGTCGAGCATGTCCCTTGGTAGCTGACAATATGTGCCTCTCTGATCACGAGTAGAAGTAGTGGGGGAGCATCATAGCCATGTGCTGAGAGGGATTCTTTGGGGTATGGATAATTCACCTTCGGAAATATGTGTGTTTTATTCAACATTCTTAAACAACTCTTATTCAGGAACCGTTTGAGTGGGACGGGCTACTCAACCTGAAGAAAATTCTAACTGGACCCCACCTGCAAGGTCATACGCTGTTTTCCTTGATATGAGATCACTATGTGCGCACACATGGTTGCAATTCATGTGCTTGGTGTACCCTTATCAGACGGGTAGCCATGATGGGTATACTGGGCTTCACATATTTTACCCCAGTGTCATTTTGATGTCATGCACTGCTCTCTCACTCAATAATGATAATAACAATCACATATATATATATATAATATATATATATATATATATAGGAGGAATTACAACCGTGTTTCGTGGTCTGCTATCACAACAGCTCCTTTATAGGATCTAGTTAGCTTAAGACATCATCAGGAGGAACCACGTCCGGTTTCGGCCCCTACTCCTCTACCGTTTTGACGTGGCTGGGTCCTCCCTTTCGGAGGTGTCTTCAGCTCTGGTGTTGGGTGCATGACTTCTTTGTTCTTTCTTCTGTTCCCTGGCCTCTTCGATGTAGCGACAACGAGTGTCAGCGGGCGACTGACTGACTTGTCAAATTTTCCCCTTTAAATATCTGTCGCTAGACTCCAGCAGGCAGTCCCAGCAAGTTGTCACGTGACACTGTCTCACCTTAAATGACTAGTGAAGGCGCGTAGTTTTAGCCCGCGCATTTTCTAAACAACCGTCACCTGACAGTCAGCGAAGCTGACCAGTTTCAGCTTGTCTCACCTAATGTTGTTATTTCCCGGCGGCATGTTTATGACTTTCAAGCCATTTTCGGTCTTCCCGCTTCAGCCATATATAGAAGCTGGCTTTTTTGACCGCCTCCTGTACTCTCCTTATTAGTTTTCGCAGCTCGGAGCTAGAAAAAACAAATCTTCTTTTGAAAAGCGTTGTCATTTTTCTTTCAATGAGGCCTCTAGCCCCTACTGCCAGGTGGTAATACGCGACATTCCATCCCTGTTCTCTGCACTCTTCGATTAGTTTTTCGTACCTCTTCTCCTTTCGTTCCTCTGCATTGCCGATGTTCTCTTCCCATGGCACTGTCAGTTCTAGCAAAATTCCTATTCTCTGTTCTCTGTTTCATAGGACCAAATCTGATCTTTTTGTCGTTTTTATTAGTGGAAATATTACTTGTCTTTCCAAATCCGTGGCCACCTCCCAGTATCCCTTCCATCTTTCGTCTATCTCGTATATTTTACTTGTAGGCCTGGTCTTATATCCTTTTCCCTCCTTGTGGAAGTATTCTTTCCTGCGCTTTTCTACTTTTGGGTACTATCCCCTATTGTACCTCTCGATCTTCTCCTTGAGTGCTGCGCCTATGACGCCGAGGACTTGATTATGCCGCCATGTATATCTTTCTAGTGCTAGTCTGCAATTTGACAGAACATGTCTAACCGTCGCTTTCTCTCCGCATCTACACTCATCGGTAGTTTGTATGTATGTATGTATGTATACATGTATGTACGTATGTATGTATATATGTATATATATATATATATATATATATATACACACACACACATATGTATGTATGTATGTATGCATGCATGCATGTATGTATGCATGTATGTATGTATGTATGTATGTACGTATGTAATTGACAGGCTTTGAGTTTTCGTCTATCAAATCCACTCACAAGGCTTTGGTCGACCCGAGGCTATATTAGAAGACACTTGCCAAAGTTGCCACGCAGTGGAACTGAATTCAGAACCATGAGATTTGGAAGCAAACTTCTCACTATACAGCCACGCCTATAGCAGGTTCAACTCCGATGTCGTTCACATTTTATCAAGTACTCCTGTTTGTTATTCTCTTTACACACACAAACAAACGTTTACAGAATAACGGCAAATTATATTCCCCGAGCGACAGGTTAAAGCGTTGTAATTGTTGAGTTGGCGTACGAAGATATATTTCGTTGGCTGTCTGCATAATTGAATGAAAACTCGTGAGCGTTTAATTGAAATATTTATTGTCGCACATAAAAAACAATTAGCGTTAATCATTTACAGTTGACAATATAAATAATTACAGACTAGCAGAGCGATACAGCTTTGAGATAACAGAAAGGTAATCGTTGTGGTTTTCCTCACTGTCAACAATTTTGTTCAAATTTGGTATATGGATTAAGTTTTGTATACTAATTATGGAAATGAAATTTATTTCTCTTATAAATCCATAATTAAAAAAGTTATTAGGTTTAAATTTTGCAAATATAGGTATTTTAATTAATTAGAAGCGAGTATTTTATACATCACTGTGGCGAAGAACTCTGTTCCTATAGTAACCAAAGATGCTGCGCATGCGCACAAGGAGGAGAAAAAGGTACGAGAAAGATAATCCTCTTAGTATAATAATACTCTTGTGTTTTTCTCCGTCACAACATATGAATGAGAAAGGAAGGGGTGATAGATGAATAAGGAAGGAAGGGGTGGTGGCAAACTGCTAATGGGACCGTTTCAACTCTGTGTGAGTATATGTGTGTGTATGTAGAAGGGAAGTATGTGAATGTGTGTGTGTGTGTGTGTGTGTGTATGTGTGTGTGTGTTGTGTGTGTGTGGTGTGTGTATGTGTGTGCAATGGAAGTGAGATGGTGAACATTCAACGCTGAAAAGAAAAATCAAACAGCGTTTCAACTCTGTGTGAGTATATGTGTGTATGTGTGTGCATCTAGTAATGTTTTGACATGCCCCCACCGCACCCATTGATGATGGAAGAGGCAGTTTTCTGATTGGCTGAAAATTCTGAAAATTATCAAACTTTGAATACCTGTAACATTTTTGCAAATTTTTTCTGGAATAAATGAATAACAAATTCGGATTCAGCGTCAAAAATTACATTTACATGAAACATTAACTTTTTTTTGAAAAAAAAAAACGATAATTGCAAACGGCAACGAAAACCAGAAAGATCACATAATTTTTTTTTATTGCTTGAAGAGTGTTGTATTGCCTTGACAGTGTTTACTGTTTTACAAAACTAAATTAGAAAATTAGACAAATCAGAAGACACAATTGAAAAAATTAAAAAGAAGAAAGAGAGAAAGAAAAAAGAGAAAAAGAAGAGAAAAAGAGAGTTATTTGTTCAGTCAAGCGCTGTCGGTCCAACATATACGAAATCAACGGCGCTCACTTCGTGGAGACAGAGGTCCTGGGTTAGCTACCTTATGCCGTCTGTGTAATTGTCTGGAAACACCTGATGACAAGATTTGAGGCATGCATAGTTCAGCTACCTTCAACATTCTGAAATTAATTACCTCCAAAAGCGGCCTTTTATTCGGTACAACAATATTCTAGATATTCTAGAAGATAAATGATGTCACGGCTTGACGCTGATTGGTTGCTTAATAGACTGATCACGTGAAACTATTGCGGTTTGCTCGTGATTTCTGACGTCGTATCCAGCTACTCGGTTTCGAATCACCGCTACACCTTTAACTAGACATACATGTGTTTTTCCTTGTTTTCGTTCCGTGCTTTAAATTAGATCGATCGTTCTTGGTCGAATTAGCTTCCCCGTGAAAAGAGATTAACGCAAATACGACATATCATCCAGTCTGACGTTGTAACTCACCCCCGTCCCAACTTTGCTCTTTCAAAAAGATTTTTCGCTTGAAAGAAATGTACGACGAAACAGGTGCTTTCCCTTCTCGTTCTCTCTCTCACTCACTCTCTCTCTGTCTGTCTCTGTCTCTCTCTCTCTCTCTCTCTCTCTCTCTCTCTCCCCATATATATATATATATATGAAATCTAGTTGTGCTCGGAGTTACTCAGTGTATCAAGAAATGTGTTGTGGCAGAAAGTCTATTGATAAACTGCTTTAAAGTATGAACGGAGTGGGATGGTTGCAATGTTAAGGGGATTGGCATTCTATTTCTTTCGTACTGAAGATGGAGATCGAGCGAGCTATTCCCCTTTTGCTCGACGTGTGGTTTCCGTCCACGCTGAGCTCGCCTTGGGATACCTGCGTTACCATTTGTTGCACTAGGCATTGTCTTTCACTGACCTCCGAGAATTCGCCTGTAATTTGGTTGGCGAGTATAAATGTACACATACATCGCTTTGTATAGATCTACATTTATACACACTCATACATACACATACGCGCTCATACACATATACATCTTACATATACAGACAGAAACGATGCGATAGGAGCTGAGATTTTGAGGTTGCGGTAACAATATTTACATATCACCTGAGGAAGCACAACTAGATTTCATAATACAGGAAAACGGTTACATAACCAAATACCTGCGAGCCTGGAGAACTACGTTGCGTGGAAACAATTGTAGTGATTGCAAATAAATGTTCAATTGTACTCCTTGTTGATTCCAATTTATTCAAATATATATGTGTATGTGTGTATGTATGTATGTATGAATGTATGTATGTGTGTGATTATGTGTGTGTGTATGTATGTATGTATGTATGTATGTATGTATGTGTGTGTATGTATGTATGCTTGTGAATGCATATATGTATTGAAGAAAACGGAGAACAAGAATGGAAAATATATGTTATATCCTGACACGGTATGATACTACTACTACTACTACTACTACTACTACTACTACTACTACTACTACTACTACTACTACTAATAATAATAATAAATAATAAAAACACCAACAACAACAAAAGCAATAATTCCACAATCGTATTTTTGAAAATGGATGTCTTTCGCGTTGTCCCTTGCAGCAGTTTGTTCAATTTCTCTTTGCAATAGTGGACACGTTCTTTGTTCGCTTCCATGATTGTCATCGGTACAACATCATCTTAAAACATCATCACTTATCATTATTTCATAAGACTTTTTTTTTTATATAAATCAATCTTCGATAGCTTTTTTTCCGTGAAACACTCAAGTTAAACCACACGGCAGCCATGTCTAATGCTCGCTCAGTGAACAAAGAAATATGAAAATGTACCGTTGTTTCTAACCCATTGTTGCTGTTGTTGTTGTTGTTGCTTTTATTTGCAACCTGTTGTTGTTGTCGTACTTCTGCTTCTAATAATGCTTATGTTTCAGGTTGCTTAAAACTTTTTCTTTCGTTTTCGTACGAACGAACTCAAACAAAAAAGATATTTTTGTAATAAAAATGTGTAACACTGTTCAAATTTCTCATGTGTCCAGCTACAATGAACATTGCACACACACACACACACACACACACACACACACACACACACACACACACACACACGCACGCACGCACACACAAACATGTATCCACACACTTATAAGTGGATATGTGTGTGTATTTAAGTACGTGTGTAAATATATTGTTTTCCCTTTTTAATAACATTATTTAGATTAATCTTCATTCCAAGTAGGGAGCATTGACATATTTGAAAGTTTTGTTGTTGCTATTGTTGTTTCATTTGGCCATGATGCATTTTACCGTTTATTGAAATCTTACTTATAAAAAACACATCTTTCTCTCTCTCTTTCTTCTTCATCCATCCATCTATCTATCCATCTATCTATCTATCTATCTATCTATCTATCTATCTATCTATCTATCTATCTATCTATCTATCTTTCTAACTATCTAGCTAGATAGTTATCTCTGCCCTATATATATATATAGAGAGAGAGATAGATAGATAGATAGATAGATAGATAGATAGATAGATAGATAGATAGATAGATAGATAGATAGATAGATATAC